>NW_007759751.1:6300-6549 GCF_000696425.1 Galeopterus variegatus | reverse complement strand
GTTTAGGGGGCTTCATGGAGGAGCAGGGAGGCATTGAGTGGGCCTTGACCCTTATCACAACTAGGACTGTTTACCCCAGTTGGGGGCCCTGTACTTTCCATCAACAAACCACAGCTCTTCGAGACTGGAAGCAGGAAGGGGAAGCAGACACAAGACCAAGTTGTGCATCCTGCTTTGGGAGCAGATGCTTGGGAAGATGAGACAAGGCTCCGATGAGCTCGGAGGCCCCACGGTGCAGTCCAGGGACTT
>NW_007759751.1:4686-5312 GCF_000696425.1 Galeopterus variegatus | reverse complement strand
AGGGAGGGAATTAACAGCCTTGGATTTGGGTTTTATTTATGAGGGGAGGTGGACATCCTTGAGATTGTCTTCCACTTTTGTGTTTTAATCAACACTGAATAGTAAAATCACCCTGATAATCCCTTGAATATCCATGAATAGTAAAATCACCCTGATAATCCCTTGAATAACCACGCAGAGAATTCGTTTCATGGTAATCCATCTAAAATCCCTTCCTGCATTTATGCTGTGAGGACTGCCACTAAAACTTTCTGGGAACCAGAAGGTAAAGAACCTGGGGCACCATTCACCCTGGCAGATGCTTTTGTGAGTTTTTTTTTTTTTTTTTCCGCTGAAGATACAGTGATTTTAGTTTTTCCGCTGAAGATAGAGTGATTTTAGAGTTTGGCTAAGAGGTGGAGAAAATCCCAAACAAACAAAAAAACAAAAGCAAGCCGCTCAGGATTTGGAAGACAAAACAGTTAAGAGCCTGAACCGTGTTCTGCCTTAGGCAGACAACACAAGACAGGGCCCTCCAGCAGTTTCACAATAGGTGAGAAGATGTTATCGAAGGAATCACTTTCAATGGCTTAAGTTACAGGAGGGAAAACGTGGGCTCAGAGCTTGAAGAAGTTAAAAAAAAAAAA
>NW_007759751.1:2707-3511 GCF_000696425.1 Galeopterus variegatus | reverse complement strand
CTCAGGTAGACCATTTTAAAAGGAGTTTCAGAAAATGGGTTTAAACATTTTACATCTTTTATACAAGAAATATTTTGTAATTATAATTTAATAAAACATAAACATAAGCTCTAATTTTCCCAGGCTTTACCAGCTTGAGGGGTAAATGGCCCCACATTAATAAACAAACCACACATCTCAGGCTCTTGCCTGCACCTACATCAGACATAGGGTCCCTCGAAGCACAGCTCCGGCTGGTAGTCCTTAGAGGGCTCTCGAATGAGCCTTCACAGTCATAGACAATCCACCCTGGCTGCCCGCACCAGGGAGCCACTCCAAATGGGCAATTCACTACTACCCTTGCTGCTGGGACCCACAGTGACAAAATGGATTCCCTGACTAGAGCACTGGCTGCTTTGGTTCCGAAGTGGCAAACCCAAAGGCCACAACAGAGGTGTGTTCCTCAGACTCCTCCATATGCTGAAAACACAGGTTCAAGTCCTGCTGCAATGTGGGGAAGACCCCTGTTTCTCAGCCCTGTCTCTGTAAGACTCAGACCAGTCATGGAGCTTGGCCAAGGAACTAGCACCTGGGACAGCTAAAACCCTGCCTGTTGTCCTCCCCTATGAAAAGCAAGAGCAAAATTCCCTCCTGCACTGGGACCCCAGTGGCCCCACCTACAAGCTGTGGTTCTCACTGGCATTTTCCAACTCCAAAGACCATCAGACTTTTTCTTAAGTTCTACCATTGACTTAATAATTCCATCTGAGTCATTTTTTTTAGGAAAATAATTCTGAGTGTAGAAAAGCTGTCATGCACAAAGAG
>NW_007759751.1:0-895 GCF_000696425.1 Galeopterus variegatus | reverse complement strand
CTGTTCTCTACTTTCATCTCCTCTCCTGTTTTACGGTAAGTAAAGCCACCTCTCCTCTTAAGACCAAATCCTACCAATGTGCTTTTGATTCCATCCTCCTTCTGTCCTCCCACCAAACCTACACCCTTCACTAATTATCCATTTCCTCTTATGTATTCAATATTTTCTCAAATGCATTCTTCCTATTGGCTTTAAAAATGTTCACATCTCACAGAATAAAAATAATCCTTCGATTCTCAATCCCTTACCAGATACCACCTTCTCTGTCTCTAATCAAACTTCTTTAAGAGACATCTCATTTCATTGTCTCCATTCTCTGTCTCCCTACTTACTCCTCAGTTTACTCCAATCTGGTGTCTGGTCCCAACAGTCCACTGTGTTAAAGTCACCAATGAGCTTCATGCGATGGTTATTTCTGAGGGAGTCTTCTCTGCTTCTATTTCCCGCCTCCATAGACATCCTAAGGGCCCTTTTGCACAGCATAAGCTAACCCTTGTCAGAGACTCATATCACCATGTACAATGTTATTATTTTGCATTGATTCATGGGGTTGATTGGTTGATGTTGGTCTCCCCACAAATTGCATGTTCCAGGTGACCAGGGAACATATCTGCTTTGCTGCACATGTGAACTCTCAGGGCCTGGTTCTTTAGCATGAAAGATGAGTATTTGTTGAATGAATGAATCGCTGAGTTTGACCTGGGCACTGCTGCTCTCAGGGTGCTGCTGTCTCAATCCCTCGATACCAGGGGATCCGTGTATTTGGATGAAAAATGTTGCTGAATGTTGAAGGACACTGTTGAGAGATGAAAGACTTCAGATTAAACAACTACTTCCTGAAAAGGAAAGTGCATGGTAGAAGTTAATATTTTCGTAATTTAAAACCAAAAAGGAA
>NW_007759750.1:5943-6549 GCF_000696425.1 Galeopterus variegatus | reverse complement strand
CCCTTGACTTGGTGTTGTCAGCACCAAGCTCTCCCAAGTGAGCTAACCGGCCATCCCTATAAAGGGATCCGAACCCGTGGCCTTGGTGTTATCAGCACCGCACTCTTACAAAGTGAGCCAAGGGCTGGCCCTAGAAGATACTTCTAAGTTCTTATAGTACAGGGCAAAATCTGACACCCAGAAAGGTAGATTGACCCAAGTAAAGTCACATAGCAATTCAGTAGCAGAGCACAGAATAGAATCTATCTAGGTTGTCTGTCTGCCAAGCTTGTGGTTTTCTCCTACAGTAACACCCCATCTAGAGCTGAAGCTGTAGTTGTCAGATGGCTAAAGCAATTGTATAACTGAAAGATTTAGAAAGGAAGGGAACAGTTTTCCCTGAACCTAACTTTGAATCAGTTGGCCTACAGAGAACGTAACAGAGAAGGAATGTTGCTTGGGTTATTGTCACTGCTATACAAATCTATCTAAGAAAATTAAATCTCGTGGATTTCTTAAGACTTGCTATTTCGTTTAACCTCCAAACTTCTGTCTCTGATTTTGGCTCAAGAGGGCTTGGATGATCTAACGATTTTTTTTTTTCTTTTTTTTTTTTTTTTTTTTTTT
>NW_007759750.1:0-227 GCF_000696425.1 Galeopterus variegatus | reverse complement strand
ATTGAGAAGGATGCCTTTATTCTGGGCATTTCCTAGAGGGCAGACACTGACCACCTGCTCATCATTGTATCCTGGGGGATCAAGGAATAGTGCATTTTTGTTAAATGCTTTTTGCGCTTAATTAATTTTAGGTGATTCAACTGCCCAGGGTGGGAAGCAGCCACTATCAAGGAAGTGACTAAATGCACTTTGTAAATTCAGCCTCAGGAAGAGTCAGGTGAGTTGGG
>NW_007759749.1:3529-6549 GCF_000696425.1 Galeopterus variegatus | reverse complement strand
TTGGTTGAATCCAAGGATGCAGAGGCCACTGATGCAGAGGGCTACTGTGCTGATGAATGGCTGTAGAACTTAGCTTTCATTTGATGTTTGGGAAAGTTGTATCAACTTTCTAAGCCTCAGTTTCTTTTTCTGCAAAGTGGATATAATTCTACCCCAGTGCGTGGCTGTAACAACGTAAAATATGATAGTGCAGATAATACACATAGCACCACGCCTCGCACATAGAAAGTGCTCCCAAAATGGCACCCGTAATTAGCAGTTCTATTATGCAGCATCTTACCATTGGTTTTCTCCCATGGCCCCAGTCAATGCGAACCTCCCTCTTTCCCTGTTTATGATTTCTACCAAATATTTTGGCCCTTAATTATGCATCACGGTGGATAGTTTTTTAGTTGTTGTGCATATGGTTTCATCATATATGTTACATTGTGAGATCTATCTGAGATGGGACGTCAAATTGCACATGGTGGTGAGCACAGAGTAAGAACTTGGCAGTTGTCATTCATTAAGTTGGTAGGAGTTCGTCAGTTTCTGAGCCTTTCCAGGCGGGGTGCCCCGGGTCTGCCTTCCAACGTGGAGGACAGCACCTTCTTAAAACGTAAAAGCTTCTTAAACTTTTTCCAGAACAAGTAGGGGCAGAGGAGAATTTAGGTTTTCTGGGGCTCACAGTATGTATAATTTGAGAGGCCCTTGTTAATAACATGAACACAATATTGTGAATGCAAGGTTAGCAGAGATGGATGAGTAACGGCACCAAACACAGAGCCTGGAAAATACGATACGTTCATAAACATTAGTCATGTTCTCATTTGTACGTGGTCTGGAAGGATGTCTGCCCACTCACTAGTGGGTAAAAACTAATGAAGAGTATGGTTTTGGCTCTTCTCTCTGCCTTTCTTTTTTTCCTGGAATCATTTGTCCACTGGAAAATCTCCACTTAAAGTCTTCTCTGCCTGGGCCCAGTCTGGGTGTTGGGCACACAGTAGTGAAGGAGATGCCAAGGTCCCTGGCCTCATGGAGCTCATGCTTAGTGGGGAGACAGGTGCCCCAAGAAGCCCTGTGGGTGTGGGGCAATTGTGCACAGGGACCAGGGCAGCAGGAGGGAAGGGCATCTAACCAAGGAGAATGACAGGTGCTGCCCGAAGTCTAAGGGGAGCTATGACAATGAGAAGTTAGCTGGAGGAGTTGAGGGTGGGATTGGCAGGAAGGGCATTCCAGGCAGGTGGGGAGATGGAGGCCCAAGTGGGGGAACTTGACCCCGGATCCCCAGTGGGTCAGAGAGCTGGGGCCGATGGTCTCCCCGGAGTTTTGCCTGCATCCACGTTGATGCCTTCTTCTCCGCTCCCTCTTCTCTTTCCTCACTCTTTCCTATGCTCTTTCCCCACCTCCTCCACCCCAAATCTCAGAGTGAGAGTTAGCTAATGCATTCAGGCAGAAAACAGTGACGTTCAGTGATGGGGAGCCCAGTCCTCTTCCATTTGTGCAGCTCCTTGAGTGTGGGGCCCTAACTTGACACTAATTCTCCAGGTTAGCTAATGAAGTGAGAAAACAGAAGACCCCATGCCTTCCTTTAGGCTGTGCCCTCCACCTGGAATGCCATGTGCTACTTTGTGTCTAAATTTGTACTGACCTTCAAGATCCAGCTCAAATATCTCCTCCTCTGTGAAGCCTTTTCTGATTCCCGAGATAGAACTGACCCACTGCTCCTGTACACTCCGCTCCTCAACCCTGGTACCTGAATTATAGCTCTTAGGTCATCCTGCTGTGTATGAAGACAGAAGGGGTACAGTGCAATGGTTAGGAGCCTGAGCCTTGGGGTTAGACATATGTGGCTCTTCCTCTTATTTGCTGTGTGGCTTTGGGCAAGTTACCTGACTTCTCTGAAACTCACTATCCTCATTTGTTAAATGGAGCTAATTCTGTACAGAGATACTGCATGGGACACATTTGGCACAGTGCTTGGCTTAAGGCAAACACCAAAAAATGAGGAACTGCCATTGTCGTGGGGTCTGCATATCTTTCTCCCTCACCTTGAGCCTCTGGGGACAGGGCCCAACCCCCATTTATTTCTGCATCCTAATAAAGTGTCTGGTAAATGTTTATTGAAGTGAATCCAGAAAGTGCTTCCTTTACTCAGAAAGGATCCATTAGCAGCCTGCCTGGGGGTCCTGTTGTGGAATCTGTTTCTTAACTTAGTGAACCGTTGACTGAGTACTAGGGTCCAGCGATTTGGGGGTGCTCAAACACTGGTCACATGAAGGTTATATTCTAGAGGGAAAGGCTGGTATTAAAACAAGGACTCAAGCAATAATTAAATACAATTGTGTTAAGTTCCAGAGAGTTCAGGCACAGGGACTATCAGAGTGTACCAAAGAGATCCTTGGTCTAGTTAGAGACCATGTCAGTGAAGGTTTCCCTGAGAAAGTAAAGTTAGATAAGATCTGGAAGATGCACAAGAGGTAACTGTGTGGAGAACTTTCCAGGCAGAGGGCATGGCTTGTGCAAAGACCCTGGGGTGGGCTGGAAAATGTAATGTTGGAGGAAAGGAGGAAAGGCCAGTATGACTGAAACCTGAAGGCCAGGGGCAGTGTGGTGTGGAACGCAGCTGGAGGGGGTGGTCAGAGCCAGACCACAAGGGACTGTGGGCCATGGTGAGGAGTCTAGATTTTATTCTGGGGATGATGGCCCAGGAAAGAGCACTGGAGGCCTGGACAAGCATTCGGGTGCCTTCTGTCCCCCTGGGAATGCTGAAATTCCCTTGAACCCTGTCCTATCTGGGCCTTATCAGAGAAACACTTCAAGCCTGGGAAATCCCACACAAGGCCAGAGCTGTGGCCAGGTAATCAGAATGTCACCACCAGCCCCTATGATAGCATGAGTCACAAAGGCACAGAGCAGGGGTGCAAAGAGGTGCCAAGGAAGGAGAAGTGACCGAGGGCTGTGGGGATCTCATGACTTCCTTTATACACCAAGGAAAGGTGGAACCAGCAGCAGGGGTGCCAATGTGGGAAAGGCAGCGA
>NW_007759749.1:0-1524 GCF_000696425.1 Galeopterus variegatus | reverse complement strand
ATGTACCTATGTCCTCTCCAAACTTTATATTTCAGTTATTCTATGGCTTTAATTGTGTATGTCTTGCCTCCTCTACTTATTCTTAAGGGCAGAGAGATGAATCCTTCCTCATAACTGCAAAATGGCTGCAGGGGCTCCAGAACTCACATCCTCTCAGCTTCATATCCACAAGAAAAGAGAGCTTTGAGTTTTATTGACCTTATTTGGGTTAAATTTTATCTATGAACCAATCATGATACCCAGGGGATGGGTAGTGTGATTAGCTTAGACCAGGCAGGGATTGGCNAACCAATCATGATACCCAGGGGATGGGTAGTGTGATTAGCTTAGACCAGGCAGGGATTGGCGAACTTTCTTAGAAGGACAGACAGTAAATATGTTAGGCTTTGAAACATATGATCTCTATTGCAACTACTCAATTCTGCTGTTAGAACATGAAAAATGTCACAGACAATATGTAAATGAATTGGCATGGCTATGTTTGAATAAAACTTTGTTTACAAAAATAGGTGACTGATCCATGGGCTGTAGTTTGTTGAGTCCTGCCTTAGACTAATTAAAGTCCCATCCCTGGAATGAGATGGGGTCTCAACCCTTTCCAAACCAGACAGACTGAACGTATGGAGGGTCCACAAGGAAATTCAGGGNCAAAATGGGTATAAGAACAAGGAGCATCTCAGCAGACTGTCAGGAAATTAACTCATCACAATACCTAGTGCTTCGTGTGTGCCCAGCTAGTCCCCCAGCCAGAGAACGCTGTGATTGGTGCTATGTCACATTATAGTTCTTATAATATTTTATGTCTAAGCCTCTTTTCCATTTCTGTCATTTAAGCTTTAGAGAATATATTTTTAGCTTGAGGCATGAAAGAAGGGCCTCCATAGTGGTTGAGTGTGGCTTCAGTCCTACTGGTGTGGAGTAGAGTTTCTTCCCCAGAAAAGCTCTCTTTATGGCTCCACTGACATTCTCTCCTCATTCCCAGCCATGCATTTATGCTGTGCCTCCCTCTCCTGAAACACCCTTTCCTTCTTCTTAAGTTCAAATTCTACTAATACTTATATCCAATTTCTTTTTTTTTTTTCCTTTTTTTGTGTCCGGCAACGGATCGCAACCCTCAGTGTCACGCCTGTACCGGACCAGGACNCTTTATACACCAAGGAAAGGTGGAACCAGCAGCAGGGGTGCCAATGTGGGAAAGGCAGCGATCTTGCCGAAGAGTGGTGGCTATGAGCTTGGTCCAAGTTCCTGTTCTGGGAGCAGTACCAGCTGTGTGATTGTGGACACACTATAGAACTGGTCTAAGCCTCAGTTTCTGCCTCTGCAAAATGGGTATAAGAACAAGGAGCATCTCAGCAGACTGTCAGGAAATTAACTCATCACAATACCTAGTGCTTCGTGTGTGCCCAGCTAGTCCCCCAGCCAGAGAACGCTGTGATTGGTGCTATGTCACATTATAGTTCTTATAATATTTTATGTCTAAGCCTCTTTTCCATTTCTGTCATTTAAGCTTTAGAGAATATATTT
>NW_007759748.1:0-6550 GCF_000696425.1 Galeopterus variegatus | reverse complement strand
CCAGTCCTGTGCTACCTATTCATGGCTGCAGAGGTGGCTCAGCAGAGAAGGTGGGGTTGCCGGCAGTGGCTAAACACCCCAATTATGCAGTGTAGTGAGTCTGTAAAGTATGCACACCAACCCCCTCTGTCCTGAGAGTGGCCCCCTTGCTTCACTGGCCTGCGTTTTCCAGGGTGCAGGATGCTGCAAAGATCACTGGGGCTGTTGGTGGGCTACTGGGCTGGATCCCTCTGAAGCCAATTTGATGGTGCAGGCAGCCTTGGGTGAGCTCATTTGTGCTGCAGGCATGTTTCTGTGCCCAAGAGAGGTATGCCAGTCCTGTGCTACCTATTCATGGCTGCAGAGGTGGCTCAGCAGAGAAGGTGGGGTTGCCAGCAGTGGCTAAACACCCCAATTATGCAGTGTAGTGAGTCTGTAAATTATGCACACCAACCCCCTCTGTCCTGAGAGTGGCCCCCTTGCTTCACTGGCCTGCGTTTCCCAGGGTGCAGGATGCTGCGTAGGAGTTCTGTAGGAACCAGGGCTGGAGATGGAATATGTATTTCACAGTATGACAGATCAATACAGGTATTATGGTAGAATATGGAGAGAATACAAAGGTACCTCAAAAAGTTCATGGAAAGATTTGTATTATCTTCCATTTTTCCATGAACTTTTTGAAGTACCCTTGTATTCAGCACAAACCATTGTGATTGGACCGTTGGAATCTAGGGAAAATTTGAGGAGCAACTGGTACCTGAACACTGGAACGAGAATAGTATTCCAGAGAGAGGGAATAGGAAGTACAAAGGCCCAGAAGTGAAAGGGAAAGTGGATGAGAAATGTAATGCATTTAATACATTAATTGAGAGAGAAAGTACCCTCACTGCACTAGACCATCTGTTCCAAGGGTGCAGGTCCAAAGCCAAATCCTGGTCCCAAGCTCACTGTAGCAGTTTGAGATCCAGAGGATGAGGACAGCTATGCATAAGTTCCTCCCCAGGCCAACACAGCCATGTGTGTCTGCAGCAGTTCCTGACACCAAGTTCATGAAGTTCACCAAGTTCATGCTGCACAGACAGTGCATGGTTTGGGCCACCGGTCTTCTCGCCTTCCCACCAGCAGAAACTCCTCCTGAATCCTCACCACTCTGGGTTGAGGGATGGGGTGGTGATGGCCAAGAAATTTTCCTGTCTTTTTGTGTATATCCTGAGTTTCTGCACTCACCAACGTCTGTGTTACTCCCTTGATGTATTCCAGCTCCCTCCTTTCATTTTTCTCATCCAAGTGTGGCTGTGCATTTGATGCATTCTCCATCTCCGTGGGAGAGAGGAGCAATGTCTCCTACTAGTGGGCCATCTTCTCCACCAACTTCATTCTTTTGAATATGAATATCCAGTTGTCCCAGGACATCTTATACTGTTTAAAAGTGTTTTCATGTGTAGTCACAGTTCTTCAAACTAAAATATTATATTAATTTATTTAAATTTTATATATCAATTCCTGAGAATTCTGTTTACTCAAACTCACATTTTTTCTTTATGTATTTACCCTTCTTTTTTTCTATCATGTTGAATCCTTAACTCATTCTGCCAAGCCATTTATACATTTTTTAATTTTCCTATTGTTTAAAATAATAGCTTTTTTCCCTTTCCCTTTTATAAAACCATAAATTTCTGCTATAATATTATTTACTATACTTTAAGCCATTTATACATTTTTTAATTTTCCTATTGTTTAAAATAATAGCTTTTTTCCCTTTCCCCTTTATAAAACCATAAATTTCTGCTATAATATTATTTACTATACTTTCTATATTCCTGATCAACTGTTTTTAAATGTACTTTGCTACTACATATTCAAAAGATTATGTATCATATCATTTTCAGTAATCTCTTAATATTCATTCATTTATTCTTACATGCTTATTGAATGTTTATTGTAGCTAGGCACTTTGCTAATGCTCAAGATGTATCAGTGGACAAGAGACTAAGAAGATGACTGTAGTGGAGGAAGCACAAATGAGAAAGCAATGATAATATAGTGTGAGAAGTACTGTACTGTAATAGGATAATATTTGAGATAGGAAAAAACAGCATTTCTCCTACTCTACATGCCACTCTCCACAACACTTCTGACACCAGAAGTGTAGTGTTTTCTCTCCATGCACCAAGCAATTCTCCAACAGACTCCAGCCAGGTGTCCAATAATTTAATTCAATTATGACACTATCTGCCTGGAGATAGTGTCAGATCCCAAACGTTAAGGTCTCAGTACCACAATACTGTCCCCCCGCCCTCTTCAGATGCCTGTTGCAAGCCCCGGGTTGTGACCTGTGCTTCTGACCAATTGGCTATAAATTGGGGGTTCCCATGACTCCCTCCTCAGGTTTGATTAATTTGCTAGAGTGCCTCACAGAATTCATGGAAACACCTTACTTGCATTTACTGCTTTATTAATAACGGATATAATAAAGGATACAGATAAGCAACCAGATGAAGAGATACACAGGGCAAGGTTCAGATGTAGAGTTGGTATGCACCACCCTCCCAACATGCAGATGTGTTTGTCAATGGGAAGTTCTCTGAGCCCTGTCCTTTTAGGCTTTTATGGAGGCTTCATTGCATAGACATGATTGATTAAATCACTTGCCACTGGTGGCCAAATCAACCTTTCACTCCTCTCCCCTCCTTGCAGATTGAGTGGTGGGTGGAGCTGAAACTTCCAACCCTCTAATCAGATGGTGGTTCCCCTGGCAACCAGCCCCAATCCTGAGGCTTATTTAGGAGCCTACAAGGAATCACCTTATTAAAACAAAAGATGGTCCTATCACCCAGGAAATTGTAAAGGATTTAGGAGTTCTTTGTGAGGAACTGGTGTCAAAAGCTAAATATTAGAACAAAAGATTCTCCTATCGCTCTTATCTATAAGGGTTTTAGGAGTTCTGTAGGAACCAGGGCTGGAGATGGAATATGTATTTCACAGTATGACAGATCAATACAGGTATTATGGTAGAATATGGAAAGAGTACAAAGGTACCTCAAAAAGTTCATGGAAAGATTTGTATTATCTTCCATTTTTCCATGAACTTTTTGAAGTACCCTTGTATTCAGCACAAACCATTGTGATTGGACCGTTGGAATCTAGGGAAAATTTGAGGAGCAACTGGTACCTGAACACTGGAACGAGAATAGTATTCCAGAGAGAGGGAATAGGAAGTACAAAGGCCCAGAAGTGAAAGGGAAAGTGGATGAGAAATGTAATGCATTTAATACATTAATTGAGAGAGAAAGAATGATCAGACATGAAACTTAAGATCTCACCAGGGTCCAGATTTAAAAAGGCCAAAGTGTTGTCTTAAGGAGTTTACTCTCCGTTCTGACATAGATCACAGGAACTACTAAATGGTTTTAAGCAGAGAAGTGGCATGAGTAGAGTAATGATTTAAAAGACGACCCGAGTTGTACTGTGGGAAATGTAGTGGAGGAGCAAGACTAGAGACAAGGAGACCATTTAGGAAACTTTTTAATTAATTCCAGTGAGAGAGAGTGGTGGCTTGAACTACGGTACATAACAGTGGTTATCGTGAAATGTGAATAGATTAGAAATATACTGAAAGGTAGAAATTTAAGGATTTGGTGGTTATTAAGAAATAGCTGGTAAGGATAACAGCCATCTTCAAATGGAAATCAGGTTGAGGAACTTAGTACTCTCCTTGTTATAGTTAAACTCAGACATGAGCATGAGGACAGACCACTGACACCAGGGTGGAGAGAGATTTCTGTGGGGGAATTGGGGTGTAGAAGAGGAAAGAAAGTTGAAGAAATTAGATTAGAGATTTCTTTTTCATTCCTTTTGGAGAATCTTTTAATATAGTTCATTTGAGAAGAGATGATTGTCTGAAGTAATGCAGCAACAGTAGCAATAGTGATAGAGGGATGTTAAAAAAATAAGTGGCATAGTTTGATCACTGTTGCTTTCGTGAGGCGAGGAGGAAAGAGTCTCGCATTTCTTAGTTTTAAGTAATGTGGTGCCTAGTACTATTAACCAATTTTGAGAATACAGGCAGAAGAGAGATTTTTGTGTTCCTTTTGTGGAATATAAGCATCTCAGTTTTGAACCTACTGAATTGGTTATCCTTGTGGCATTTGCCTGATAGACATTCAGTAAGCGTTTTAGATATGTGAATCTGGAGAGATTTCTGTACAGGAAATAAATATTTGTGAGTCACTAGTGGATCGATGATATTGAAATCATTGAAGTTATAGATCATCCTTTGTGATTTCTTTTATAGTGAAATATTTCAACCCTACAGAAAATAAACAAGCATGTATCTTTTAAATGCTTCAGATGTTATTTTGTCATACTTGTTTTTATTTGATAAAACTATTTAAAGATACAGTTGAAAATCCCAAGTTACTGCTCCCCAGTCTTATTTCCTTCTTTCCTCCACAGGAGTAACCATAATTCAAAATTTATAATTCCCATATATATTTTTGTGATGTTACTACATATGTATGTATCCATAACTATTACAAAAGATCTTGCAATTTACATTTTCCATCAAACATTGACATGTAAACATACCATTTTTTGAAAAGAGAGAAAAAGAAATGGGACTTTTTAAAGCTAACTATTCAGATATGGTCTTATTAATGTTCCACATTTTTTTCCTTCCTTCATCAGATTCTTGTGATTGAATCCAAGTGTAGTCTCATTAATCTCTATTTCTTGTACTACTTAGTTTACATATTTGTGGGATCTATGTAGGCCTTCCACTGTCATGTACCAGAGTTTGGGACAAATTCTACAATGTCACATAGCATGAATTAAGGCGTTGGCTCTATTGCTAAATACGAAGACTTAGAAGGCCAGAGTCAACAAGACAGTGATGTTTTCACATCATCCCATGGAGGGGTGTGCCAGGGCTTAGGTGTCTGTAACACAGTGTGGGTTCCATTCCAGTGCAGAGTACCTTCCCTGCCCGCAGGGTGTGTCTTCTTACAGAACAAGGGTAGGAAAACGTCTTTATTGGGGGTGGGAGATAATACAGTACCCTTGGTCCAGGATACTCTGCACTTGAAGTGCCAGCTGTTTACTGGCTTGTCTGGTAAAGTTAGCTGACTGCACAGGGATCTTTGGAGCAGCTAGAGACATTGGGACCTGTGGGAGTTAAAGTCTACCCTGCTTGGGAGAAGTTCCTGGTTCCATAGGATGCTGAGCTCAGCTTCAGCTTTTTTCAGTAGAGGAAAGGAGGGCCATAAGATCCCAGATGGTCTGTAGTACAGACAACCAATGAAGAGCGTTAAAGATCATTCTCAGATATTCATTATCATTTGCATAGGACCACTGGTAGACATGCTAATTGCTTTCCACATACATTATTATTATTAAATGGTGAAAATTTATGTGCTAGATTATCTTGTGTTGTAGATGAGGAAATGGAAGTACAGTGATTTGCTCAGGATCATATAGCTATTTAATAAGTGACAGAGTTGGTACCATAGTTCACCACTGCCTGTTAACAAATCTGCCACCCATTCTTTCATATAGACTGTGCCTAGGACAGCTATCCTAATGTGTTTGTCAGAAGTTTTGATATTCTTTAGGATGTATTAAGATGATATAAATTGATTCTCAGTTTCATTTCTTATTCTGTGGTTGTCTTTCAGGAAATTACTGACATAGTTTTTAAAATTGAGCTGTATTTTCAAGCAGCTTTGCTTGGTATCATTGTTGCTGCAATGCCACCTTACTTTGCCATGGAAAATGCAGAGAATCATAAGGTAATGAGTCAGTTAAAAAATTACATGGTTTGGTAATAAGAGATGTCATAAAAAAATAACCTATTTTCATAATTGCAAGTTTTAAGTATAATTATTATTGCAGGAATAAGTAAGTGGAGTGTTGTAAATATATTTATTATATTATAATTTATTAGTGTAATAATAGTAACAAATAATATTTATTACTTGAGTACTTGTTATGTGCTTTAAATATTAAATCCTCAATTATTATTGCAGGAATAAGTAAATGGAGTGTTGTAAATATATTTATTATATTATAATTTATTAGTGTAATAATAGTAACAAATAATATTTATTACTTGCGTACTTGTTATGTGCTTTAAATATTAAATCCTCTGATTCTTAAAACATTGTGAGGTTAGTTTGTATGTTATCCACTTTATAGGTCAGGAAATGGAGGATGGGAGTTTTCATATGACTTACCGAGGTTGATTCAGCTTGTTTAAATGGTGGATCTGGGAATTAACTGTGATCTTTATGTTCTTAACTGACACACTGACCTGCCTCTTCCCTTTACAAGTACAAGTACAAGGCATTTAATTCTTGTGAAACGAAAAAATAAATAAAGGTGAAAAAGGATTGTTATCACCAGGGCCTAGGAAAAATTGCTAAGTATACAGAAGTTATTTGGTATTCTTTTCCTTTTTTTTCGGCACCTTTCTCTTTAGTTGACCTCCAAGCACGCAGTGATCTTATACAGTCCTTCAGCTGTTCAAAGTGTATCACTCTGCTAAGATCAAAATCTTACTCCTCAAATCAAAACT
>NW_007759747.1:5878-6550 GCF_000696425.1 Galeopterus variegatus | reverse complement strand
GTTGGGTCTGAGGCTTTGTGTAGACGCAGCCAGCAGTGACTTACCTATACCCTGGTGGCACGTCTGGGTTTCAGGTTAGTGTTCTGACCAGTCAGGAAAATAGCTAGAGGCCTGGATTTGCTAACAACAGCCCCAGTGCAAGTTACAACTAAAATACTGACCTCTCCTATCTCGCCTGACCATCACAGGGATAAAGTGCCTGGAAATCCAGGGATGAAATGAAGGTGAGTCTGTTTGGGAACAGAGGTAAATAGGGGAGAGGCTGGGAAGTCTGATTCCTGGCCTCTTTTCCTTCTGTACACCCTGTGCGCCAGCCATTGGCCAAACCCAACTGAGAGGCGGTGGGCAGGGAGCTCAGGTGATATAATCCACAGCGATCAGCTTCTCAGGATATAGAACCTGCATAGAAATGTAGAAAAGGAGACAGGGGAAAAGGGAGAATAATCAGCTCACTTGCTAATTAATTTAGAAAAAGAAAAATTATTTTCTCATATTTCTTTTCCGTTCTGAAATGTCCAATGGCCCTTCATGTCCCTTAGAGTAAAATAAAAATTTCTTCCCTTAGCAATTGGGCTCAATCTTTTCTTGCCTCTTACAAGCAATGAAAAAAGCTTGGGTGTTAGATTTGAATAAGCATCCTGGCCCCGCCACTTACTGTGCTACTGTAGGCTT
>NW_007759747.1:0-402 GCF_000696425.1 Galeopterus variegatus | reverse complement strand
AGGTACCTGATCATTTCCATTCTGGATTCCAGGTGACAACCAGGTGGACTTTAGCTGTATCGTCATTTTCAAGTTTTAATTCGGTTGATGCTCAAAAGTTAAGTGAACCCTCAATGGACAAAGTTAGCATGGGGCATATTTGTGTCTCCTCTAGGGACCTTGGTTTCCTCATCTGTAAAATGAGGGGAGGGACCAGGTCACCACCGCTGAGCCCCACTAGAACTCTAGCAGTCTGTAAATCGAGGCTTGCTTTTCTCCCAGTCAGTGTCCAGTTCCTCTGCTCTAACTTTTCTGCTATAATCTGGGTGTTATGGGCTGAATCGTGCACCCCCCAAATTCAGATATTAAAGTCTTAACCAGTGCCTCAGAATGTGACTGTATTTGGATAAGGTCTTTAGCGAA
>NW_007759746.1:5872-6550 GCF_000696425.1 Galeopterus variegatus | reverse complement strand
TTGGCCTAAAGATTTCCTAGGACATAGTGAACTGTAACCTAACTTGATGTGTAAACAGACTGTAACCTACTCTAGTAACAAGTAATAAAGTCTCAGGCAATTGCATGCAGCCAATTGTTCAAACCATGTTCAAATAAGGCAAACACACAGCTGTAACCAACCCAGCTCTTTCTGTACCTCACTTTCCTTTTTCTGTCCATAAATGCCACCCAACCATGTGGCGCGGGGTCATTCTGAACCTGTTTTGGTTCTGGGGACTGCCTGATTCATGAATTGTTTTTTGCTCAATTAAACTCCATCAAATTTAATTTGTCTAAAGTTTTTCTTTTAACACCAGTCATCTGTCTGTTCTTGGATATCAGTTCACAGCAACTAAATGATTTTAACTGTATAATATATGCTATATTTTATTGTCTTCTGTCATTCTTTCTTGAAAAAAATCCTTAGCTATATTTGTATTTATTTTTTCTGATAAATGATAAAATTATATTGCCAGTTTTACTTTCCCATCATATATTAAACATGTGCCAATTTAGGAAGAATAAACATCTTTATTTTTTGTTTGTTTTTAAATTCAAAATATTTTAACATTTACTTGCACATACTTGTGAGGTGTCGTGTGTTGTTTCAATAGATGCATATACTGCACAATGATTCACTTAGAGGAGGTAGCGTAGT
>NW_007759746.1:0-669 GCF_000696425.1 Galeopterus variegatus | reverse complement strand
AACCCTTACCATGGTTTTGTTCTGGACCCAATCTACACCCACCAAGTGCACAGGTTTCTCTCCTTTTGAAATCCTGTATGGAAGGCCTCCCCCTCTCATAAAGTCCATTCACGGTGATCTGATGGAGGTCAGACATGTAATTTTGCAACAACTCCTAGCCCTAGGGAAGACCATGCAGGCCATTCACCATTGGGTAGGAGAACAACTCCTGGTTAGCCTTAATCCCCCTGTCCACTCCTATAGGCCAGGAACCTCTGTTTGAGTAAAGGAATGGAATATACAGCCACTCAAGCCCCTATGGAGGGGAACTTTTACTGTCTTGTTGTCTACCCCTACTGCAGTCAAGGTAGCTGAGGTCACTCTGTGGGTACATCACAGCAGACTCAAACCAGCCATGACCACTGGAGGCTGCATTCCTCACCCCACTTCACCCTGCAAGCTGACTCTCTGGGAACAAGGACCCAGATCTGTCTCAGAAACCCCAGATAACATCAGCCCCACTCTATTCACTCCAGGGGCTGACTAGTCCACGCATAGGAGGAGGCCTGAGGATCTCCAGATGGGCTATATCTCCCTCCATCATGATACATCCCTCCTGGTGTTGACCCTCAGGGTCTTTCTCATGAGCCCCAACACTGTCACTGGCTTACCCCCAGTTAGGGGTGGCTA
>NW_007759745.1:6240-6550 GCF_000696425.1 Galeopterus variegatus | reverse complement strand
GAGACGGCTCATCAATGACCCTCAGTTTCTTCATCTACAAAAGGGAAAGTGTCTCATCTACCTTACCTGACTAAATAAAAATGAAATGACAGGGCCTGGAGCAAAGTAAGACCTCACTGGTGGTAGCTGTTACAGTTACACCGACTACCAGGACAAGGGGATGGTTCAGGAGACGATGTTAGAAATAACTGCGGGTAAAGCTTGTTAAGCATTTACTCTCTGCCAGGCGTATACATTCTTCTCTTTAAAGGCTGACAACAACCTTATACATTGAGGGAAACCGAGGCACCTGGAGGTTAAGCCACAAGGT
>NW_007759745.1:0-810 GCF_000696425.1 Galeopterus variegatus | reverse complement strand
TGTATTTAGTGTGACTCCGGGGCCTGGAAAGTGGGATTATTGCATCCATTTTGTCTAATTGCATTTACTTCTTTTCTTTATGTGGCTGCTAAAGCCCTGTGACCTTCACTATTTAACTGCTTCATTGGAGTGAAAGAATTGCCTTGATGTCCATAAGGATTACTTGTTTTGAACTGACCTTTAAAAAGTTGTCACTAACTAGATTTTTCAGTGCATGGTTGAAGTCACTGGACAGTATTCTTTAATCAGTGTTGGTGGCATTTGTCGTCTATTTGTGGTAGTGACTTTCTTTTAATTGCTTAAATCAATTCATGCATTTCTTTGGTAATTCCACATGGGCTGGAATATTATTGGCCTTTGTTCAGATAAGCCTGTGTCAGAGAATCCTCCATTAGTATATTTATTAAGCTACTCACAGGTTCTCAGATAATGGGTAAGAAACCAATTCTTTCAACAAAGGTGTGTGGGCTTGTCAGTTTCACAGGATGGGCTAGTATCAACAGGGTGATAATCTTCAAACCAAACTGGTTTTGAGAAACAGGGAAAGCTCTGTCATACACCACAAGTGGGAAATTAGTGCTTACTTGGGGTATACAGTTTTCCTCAGAGCTATCCCACCACCCCTCATGTGGTCCCCCAGATGACAGACTAAAAGGTTGTTGCTGAAATGCTACAGCTGAGGTCACAGATAAGCTACAGCCTACTGTGGATTGGCCTCTTCAGGCAGAAGGAAAGTCTGTCTGAGCCACTCCTCATTGGTGAATTTTAGCATCAAAATTCTTGGAGGTCAGCAAAAAGAAAAAAAAAAAA
>NW_007759744.1:5684-6550 GCF_000696425.1 Galeopterus variegatus | reverse complement strand
CCCTTTATCAAAATATGCAGTGAGCACCCCCTGTTGGCTGCTAGCAGCAGACAGCTCACAAGCATACAGCTTGTTAGTACACAAAAAAAGCAAGTAAACCAGAACAGCCAGGATAATTGGGACTGCTGTACCAAAGGGGAAGGGAGGAGAAATATTTGCTTAATGGAAAAGGACAATATTGATCAGAAAGTAAGTTTATTCCCAAGCTTTCAATAGGGTGTTACAACCACTGAGGAGGGAAAAATTCTTTCTTTTCTTTTCCTTTCCTGTTTTTTAAGCTTGAAGCTGTAGTCACTTTTCAGTGTTAGATGAGTAAGAGTTTCTGAAAAACCCAACAATACATTTGCATTTGCTAAGGCCACACTCAGCTTTTGGGTTATGCCTTCCCTCTTCAATTCTGTTCAAGTCAAGGGCTAAGAAGTCTACTGCAAATTCTGGACTCCCACCCATATTTTCGAATAGGGCGACCTAGACATTGAAGGGAGGAAAAATGCTTAGGAGGTTAACCCATAAGCACACACATGTACTTTCACTCTGATATCCTAAGAATTGTGACAATCAAAATAGATTTCCTTCATATTTACCATAAGTGTCTTATGCTTCCAACCCCTTCTAGCCTACCGCTAAAAATCTAGTTGTACTCATCTATAGGGAAGCATAGATTTTATTTAAAAATCCTGTGAATCCTAAAAAAATCAAAAGTGTTTTTAAAAATAGATATTTTTGTCAATCCTGCTAATAGAGGAATAAGATAAATTTTTCTCCTAGACATCTCTTCTCTTAGAAAATGTAAACATTCATGCTTTTATTCTCAATTATCTCTCTCCCTAATCATGAATTTTAAGTATATGATCAGGCATGGCATA
>NW_007759744.1:0-568 GCF_000696425.1 Galeopterus variegatus | reverse complement strand
CCCTTTATCAAAATATGCAGTGAGCACCCCCTGTTGGCTGCTAGCAGCAGACAGCTCACAAACATACAGCTTGTTAGTACACAAAAAAAGCAAGTAAACCAGAACAGCCAGGGTAATTGGGACTGCTGTACCAAAGGGGAAGGGAGGAGTAATATTTGCTTAATGGAAAAGGACAATATTGATCAGAAAGTAAGTTTATTCCCAAGCTTTCAATAGGGTGTTACAACCACTGAGGAGGGAAAAATTCTTTCTTTTCTTTTCCTTTCCTGTTTTTTAAGCTTGAAGCTGTAGTCACTTTTCAGTGTTAGATGAGTAAGAGTTTCTGAAAAACCCAACAACACATTTGCATTTGCTAAGGCCACACTCAGCTTTTGGGTTATGCGTTCCCTCTTCAAATCTGTTCAAGTCAAGGGCTAAGAAGTCTACTGCAAATTCTGGACTCCCACCCATATTTTCAAATAGGGTGACCTAGACATTGAAGGGAGGAAAAATGCTTAGGAGGTTAATCCATAAGCACACACATGTACTTTCACTCTGATATCCTAAGAATTGTGACAATCAAAATAGA
>NW_007759743.1:5651-6550 GCF_000696425.1 Galeopterus variegatus | reverse complement strand
TATTTTCCATGAACTTTTGGAAGTATCCTGATGTTATATGGATGAATAAATAAATAGCTGAAGTGCAGTTTCTCCCCTTCCCCAGAAAAGTTGTGAGTTTTATGCTAGGCTCTTTCTAGGTAGATGCTGCATCTTTTTAAGAAACTTTTCTTCTCTACCCCATAAATCTCAAGGTTCTCTGTTTCTAATAAGTACTCAAAAATTTCACTTTAATTTCAGGGAATATTGAATGACATTGTGGAAATGGCATGAAGTTTATGAGAGTTTTTATTGATCTCAACACACAGAACTTATGAATGAGACAAATTCCAAGAAGACCTTGTAATTTATTGTGGTAAAGAAGCAGGAAGATTATCTATTATAGTTAATAACCACTGGTAAGTGTCTCACAGTGAGTAAGTAAATAATGAATATGAGTGAGGATAAAAAAGTTGAATCATGTTCTTGAGAGAAATCATCCTGGAGGAATCTCTAAACATCTCTTAGGACCTCTTCAAAAAGTCACCTTATCTTTCTAAGACCTGAATTTAAATACTTTTTACTTTAAATATAATCACGTTTAAATATATATTATATCCCAATCTACAACTCTAATTTAAATTCTCTCTTTCTTCTCTGTGTTTTTCTTTTATAGTTTTATTGTGTTTTTTTATTTTAAAATTAGCTTCTTTATATGAAGTGTTATTCAACTCAAGTAATTCAAAACATCAAGGGAATGATGGTAAACACAAGGGTATTTCAAAAAGCTCATGGAAAAATAAAAGTAGAAGATAACATGCATCTTTCCACAAACTTTTTGAAGGCCCTCATTTTAAGATGTTATTTATTTCTTTCCATATTTTACTACCAGTTATGCAGTTTTGCATCAAATCCAACCTGACTACGATAAACTAAATTTT
>NW_007759743.1:0-479 GCF_000696425.1 Galeopterus variegatus | reverse complement strand
TATTTTCCATGAACTTTTGGAAGTATCCTGATGTTATATGGATGAATAAATAAATAGCTGAGGTGCAGTTTCTCCCCTTCCCCAGAAAAGTTGTGAGTTTTATGCTAGGCTCTTTCTAGGTAGATGCTGCATCTTTTTAAGAAACTTTTCTTCTCTACCCCATAAATCTCAAGGTTCTCTGTTTCTAATAAGTACTCAAAAATTTCACTTTAATTTCAGGGAATATTGAATGACATTGTGGAAATGGCATGAAGTTTATGAGAGTTTTTATTGATCTCAACACAACACAGAACTTATGAATGAGACAAATTCCAAGAAGACCTTGTAATTTATTGTGATAAAGAAGCAGGAAGATTATCTATTATAGTTAATAACCACTGGTAAGTGTCTCACAGTGAGGAAGTAAATAATGAATATCTGAGTGAGGATAAAAAAGTTGAATCATGTTCTTGAGAGAAATCATCCTGGAGGAATCTCTA
>NW_007759742.1:5318-6550 GCF_000696425.1 Galeopterus variegatus | reverse complement strand
TTCCAATAGCCAAAAGGTGGAAGCAATCCAAGTGTCTATCAACCAATGACTGGCTAAAAAAGTGTGGTACATACACACGATGGAATATTATTCAGCCTTAACAAGGAAGGAAATTCTGACATACACTACGACATGGGTAACTCTTCACAGTATTATGCTAAGTGAAATAAACTAGTCATAAAAAGACAAACACTGTATGAATCCACTTATATGAGGTACCTAGAGTAATCACATTCATACAGACAGCAGGTAGGATGGTAGTTGCTGGGGGCTGGAGGTGGGGAGGATTGGCAGTTAATGTTTAATGGCTATAGAGTTTCAGTTTGGGAAAATGAAAGAGTTCTCGGGAAGATGGATGGTAGTGATGGTGCCACAACAAAATGAATGTACTTACTGCCACTCACCTGTACACTTAAAAATGGTTAAAGTGGTAAATTTTATGTTACGTGTATTTTATCACAATAAAAACGAGTGGATGTTGAGTTTTGTCAAATATCTTTTCAGCATCTATAAAAAAGATCAGATGAGTTTTCTCTTTTGCTCAGGAAATATGGTGAATTAAATTAATAGATCACCTAATACCTAGACATTTTTGCATTTCTCAAATTAACCCCTGCTAGGTTATGATCTAATTCTTTGAAAGTGCTGTTTGGTTCTGTTTGCTAATACTATACTCAAGATTTCAAAATTAGTGAGGTCCATAAATAAAATTGTTCTGACTTTCTCATCTTCCTCCTTCTCTCCTCCTCTTTCCCTCCCTCCCTTCCATTCTCTTTTCTTTCCTTCTTTTCTTTTGCTTTAGGCCTCATCCGTTTTTCTCATGATTCTCCTTAACAGCTGCCTTATTTTTCTCTGACTCAGCTACACCAACATCCCTGGAATATTCCAGCTATATTTTTACTTTGTCACAAAATTATGTTTTATACTGTTGATAAATTACTCCTAATCTTTTCTGAATAAAGAATATATCCTGGGCCGAGCCCGTGGCGCACTCGGGAGGGTGCAGCGCTGGGAGCGCGGCAGAGCTCCCGCCACGGGTTTGGATCCTATATAGGGATGACCGGTGCGCTCACAGCGCTCACTGGCTGAGCATGATGCGGCCAGTCTCAAAAAGGACAAAAAAAAAAAAAAAAAAGAATATATCCTGAGGAGAGATAGTGAGCTTTTCAAATGATGCTGCTATTTGAGAATCCAGGTGACAGAACTTTACCATATTAGTGCATTTTGCAAAC
>NW_007759742.1:0-1005 GCF_000696425.1 Galeopterus variegatus | reverse complement strand
GATCTGGTGAATGCAAGTATTGGAGCAAGAGGTGGATTTGGGACATTGTTATGAGCTCGTGAACAGAGAAAGCGCCTAAATCATTTATGCTGTGGCATTATTCTCTATTCCTGGAGGTACAGTATAGTAGGCACCAGCCACACATAGCCATTTAAATTTAAATTAATTAAGTTTGAATAAATTAAAAATTCAGACCCTCAATCACACTAGTCACATTTCAGTTGCTCAATAGTCGAATGTGGCTAGTAGCTACCATACTGTACAATGCAGATATAGAACATTTCCATCATTGCAGAAAGTTCTATAGGGTTGCCGATATCTTTTTCTTATCGTCCTCATAAGAACAGAGAAATACTGGATGTTTTCTGCTCATGCTACCCAAAGACCTTAGGAAGTGTTCCTCTCTAGCACTGATTGTGCAATTCAAACCAACAAACATTTGCTTAACGTTTACCCTATGTTAAATAGATACATTTTGCAATCCTGCAATGTTGTGTTATGAAAATTTAGGAGCTAGGGTAATTTAATATACATATTGAATACTGTGTTTGATTGACATTGAAATTACCTTAGAATTGAATTTGCATGTTGCCTATTATAAGAATCAGTTCAGAATCTGTATCACTAAGATTTAATAGTTAAATGTAATTATTCAGTCATTCCTAATCTCTCCAGATCCATCTTTATGTAACATGTTGTCCTTTTGATCCTGCTGTCCTTTTTATTCTTTATACTGCTTTTTTTAACCCTAGGTGTTTCATTTTAGTCATGCAGGGAGGGTTGCTCCCCTTCCTCAACCTTTGGCTCTCCAGTACCTCCATGGGGATTGCTCGAACTATGCTTCCAACCGCCCCCACGTGATGCCGGTTCTCAGCTTTGGCTCCCATTGAGGATATCACATTTACATGCTGACTGAATGAGCTGTGAGAAGATAATTTGCTTGTCTAATATTTGTGGCAACATTCAAAAATTTTGATTTCATTTATATGCTATCGAGGCAGCAGG
>NW_007759741.1:5769-6550 GCF_000696425.1 Galeopterus variegatus | reverse complement strand
AAATTAAACAACATTCTACTTAATGACATGTGGGTCCAAGAAGAAATTAAACAGGAAATCATAAAATTTCTTGAAACTAATGAAGATGACACATCATACCGAAACCTGTCGGATACTGCAAGAGCAGTTTTCAGGGGGAAATTTATTGCATTAAATGCTTACTTCAGAAGAAGGGAAAGATGGCAAATAAATAACCTAACACTTCACCTTAAAGATCTAGAAAAACAAGAGCAATCCAAACCTAAAGTTAGTAGACAGAAAGAAATAATTAAGAACAGAGCAGAGCTAAATGAAATAGAAACCCAAAAAACAATACAAAAGATAAATGAAACAAAAAGTTGCGTCTCTGAAAAGATTAATAAAATTGACAAACCTTTAGCAAGACTAAGAAGAGAGAAGACCCAAATAACAAAAATTAGAAATGAAAAATGTGATATTACAGCTGACCCCTCAGAAATACAAGTAATCATTAGAGACTACTATAAACATCCATATGCCAACAAATTTGAAAATGTGGAGGAAATGGATTGTGGAACATACTAAAAAGCATATGTACTTCACAGGGCCTGGTTTTCCAAAGTCTTGCAGTTTCAGATATTGACCTTGCAGAGGACTGAAAATTTTCCTCAGGCTATAAGTCTCTGGTGCAAGATAAGAATTGTGGCACAGCAGGTTGCTGGCTAAAAGACAGACTAGTTACTAATTGTTATGTAAAGACACCGAGAGATTGCTGTAGGAAGGAATGTTTGCTAAGATCAAGCTTTTGCTAATTGTCTACTGG
>NW_007759741.1:0-540 GCF_000696425.1 Galeopterus variegatus | reverse complement strand
CAACCATTAACCTTGAAGCTTTTAGCTCACATACTTTCCCATCACAGGTTTAGCTGCACCAAGGACAACTGCCCTAAGAGCCAGCATTTTTGCTGTGTTACAATTTTTTAATCTAAAATAGAGACTTTAGTCCTGGGAAAGTTTTCTGTTTTTCCCAAGCTTAGCATTTCTATGTGCAATCCCAAAAAGTTAGGCGATTCCTAAAACTACAGGGCTTTGGCCTTGCTAAAACTACAGGGCTTTGGCCTTGCTACAAGGCTGAGGCCCTGCTAAAACTACATTTGCTTTATTAATGTTGGTATCCTCCACAAACACACTTCTAAATAACACATGGGTCTGATTACTAGAGGTTGGGAAGGGAAGAGGGGAGCAGCCTAGGGAGAGGTTGGTTAATGGGTACAAAATTAAAAATTACAGCTAGATAAGAAAAATAAGTTCTAGTGGTCTACAGTAGTGCTAGTCATCTATAAATAACAATTATTTATTATTGTATGTTCCCAAATGGCTAGAAGTGAGGAGCTCAACTGGTCTTATCCCCAA
>NW_007759740.1:5973-6550 GCF_000696425.1 Galeopterus variegatus | reverse complement strand
TTGAGGATGTAGGAGAGTGCTCCTAACCTCACAGAAGAAGGAGCATTACAAGTTGAAAGAGCCAGCAGTGAAGAAGTATGAAACAATCAAGAAGTGGAAGTAAGGCTGGCTGGTTAGCTTAGTTGGTTAGAGTTGATAACACCAAGGTCTAGGGTTCGATCTCTGTACCGGCCAGCCACAAAAAAAAAAGATGTGGTAGAGGTGAGTCAGGTAGGAGAATAAGTGAGGAGATGCCTTCTGCTATGCCAGAGAAGTACTGGTAAATGTGGTGTGGTTGGGATTGACTGGTGACAGCCATCCCTACTTTAGCACAAATTATTTTGGTACAGAACTGCTTGAATGTCCCAAAAGGTGTAGCATAGGAACATTCCTGAAAGGACAGAGGCTGCAGTGATGTTTGAGAAATTGCATAGTGGCAGGTGTGGCTCAGGCCTGAGCAAGACTGCTGGATGGTGTGTGGATAGATAGTGAAGACCCTGATTTGGGCACAGGTTGGACCCCACATATCCAGAGCAGCACTGTAGAATCTAGTTACGAGGGATGATTTTTTAAAAGGCTACTTTACTCTGGAAAACAC
>NW_007759740.1:0-457 GCF_000696425.1 Galeopterus variegatus | reverse complement strand
TCTCCCGAGCACGCCACGGGGCCGGCCCTTAAATTATTTTTTGAAGTCAGTCAGGGCCTTGCAGTACTATCCTCTAGGAACACTACTGACGGATTATCAATCCCATCTCTTCCTAGTGGGAAGGAAGATTTTTAACATGGCAAATGTCCAAAGCCTCGTCCTACAAGGCAGGAATTTCCAAGGGTCTCCTGGCACAAGTAGTTATTAACTCTGTAAATTTGCTGTATTATGTATGTCTTAATGATTTTATATTCATTTTACTGAGTTTCTGTTATTCATACAGTAAGAGTATATATTTGTTTTGAATCTAAGTTCTGTATTGCGATTTCCAAACTGTTTAGTTATTGAGCCAAAAACAACACTGTTAACTTCTTGCTTTGTTAGAATAATTAACAGTGTCTGGGGCCTGAGATATTTTTTGGCATAGATCTTAAATATTTAGATAGTAATGATTATA
>NW_007759739.1:5774-6550 GCF_000696425.1 Galeopterus variegatus | reverse complement strand
AAAGTGATGCCTATTTTTAAAACAATCTTCAAAAATTACTGTAAGAAAAATAGGGAAATGAAATGACCTTGTGATTTCAACCATGAAGTAGAAGAGTGTGGAATATACTATAAAGCATATGTACTTCACAGGGCCTGGTTTTCCAAATCCTTGCAGTTTGAAGTATTGACCTTGCAAGGACTGGAAATTTTCCTCAGGCTATAGGTCTCTGGTGTAAGATAAAGATTTGTGGCACAGCAAGGTTGCTGGCTCAAAGACAGACTAGTTACTGATTGTTATGTAAAGATACTGAGAGATAGCTGTAAGAAGGAATGTTTGCTAAGATCAAGCTTGTGTTGATAAGATCACTAAATTGTCTACTGGAATGTCATCTGGCTTATTTCACTGAAAGTTATGAGCCTATACTGTTAAACTATAACCCCGCCAATGTTCTCTTCCTGTAGCTTCCTGGTTTGGAAAATAAATGCAGGAAGAGAACCCCAATTCAGTGTTAATTTCCCAAATGGAAGGGATGCCTCTTGCTGGAGGGTCCCAGGGAAGTTAACCACTCCGGGGCTTCTCACTGCTAAGAAGAGATGGGCTTTGAGTAATCCTTTGCATCTCCATCACCCAGGGGAAGTGGGGTGACAAATCCATGGGGGAGGCAAAGCAACACAAAGCAACAGAAAAGAATGTCACACAGTTTTATAAATTACAGAGTGTAATGATGATATATTTAAAATATGACTCAGTAATCAAATAACAATTGCCTTTAAATGTTTTCCCCCATGAGTAAA
>NW_007759739.1:0-663 GCF_000696425.1 Galeopterus variegatus | reverse complement strand
TTTAATTTCCCTTTTAAGAGTTTTTTAATCTACATCCGAAACAATTTATCTTCATCGTTATGTCAGAGTTTCTCTTTTAGCCATACCAAATATAATGCTACCTAAGCAATTAATAATCTCACCATAGCTATCAAGTATAGTTTCTTTTAGCTCCTTAGTTATCTGGGACATAACATTTCTCCTAGTGTTTTAGGTTTTTGTCTTTTGCTTTGTTACTTTCTGTTTCTAGAACATTACACTCTCATCTTGTTTTTTATTTTCCATTATTCTTTTTTATTCCTATTGATATTTGTTTAAAATATGTTAAAATGTTTCTGCTCATGTTTGATCGTATATATCTTTGCATTTTCTTATGCTCTTTTGCTTATAAAAATACTCTTGGGCATTAGATCTGTATTTGGGGTTTAACTTTTAAAACATTTTACAGCTATTACAATGTTTAATTTTAGATGTTAAATAGTATTCGTAATTTTAAAAACTCATTTTGAACATATAATTTTTTAAATTTAAAACCTTAAAAGTGTTATGTATTTATGTATTTGTAAAACACCTAAAAAGTTCTTCCATTTTTTTACATACTTAGAAGTATGAAAGGAAGGGGTTAACAGCTAGTTGTATGACTTTTCTCAAAATCCAGAGTATGCTAGAGATTTGAATCTTGCT
>NW_007759738.1:5810-6551 GCF_000696425.1 Galeopterus variegatus | reverse complement strand
GCTGACAGCACCAAGCCAAGGGTTGAGATCCCCTTACCGGTCATCTTTTAAAAAAAATAAATAATAAAATAAATAAATAAATAAATAAAAGCCACAGTCAGTGATAGAATAAGAGTTCCCATTTTTCAGAGGGACCAGGAGGCAGAAAAAGGATGCACATCTGGCTGCAAGGGCCAGAGTTTGCTGCTCACTCTGCCTGTGAGCCCCAGGAATTGTCTGGAGGGTGCTGATCGAGGGAATTGGGGATCATTTTTTTTTGCTGAAGAACTTACAGTTTAGGAAAGCTGATTAAATAGATTCAGATTACCTCTGAGAAGGGCCCTAGAAGCGCAGGGGATGGGGAGGGAGTGAAAAATGTAAACACGCATCTTTTATTGACTTCCTTATTCGGGAACATATCTTTCTGCTTGCGAACGTCCGAAGGTTGGGGCCAAGTTCAGAGACCGAGAGATGAAGTCCAAGAAGAGAGTCAGTGTTGCTGTGGCTGCTGGTGGATTCCCAGATGCCAGACACAGACCCAAACCTGGACTGAGCAGGAAAATACTAGTGGGGCCGACCTCTTCAGTGTTTGGAGTCTTAGAAGGGGAACTGGAAATTGAAAATTAAGAAATGAGAAAAATCCCTTTATTTTGGAACTAATATGAATATGCTTGCCTCAGAGTGAGGTATAACTTGAGAACCTCGGGACATTGACCTTCTGGCTCTATCCTATTATAATTTTCTACAGTGAGTTACTTTTTG
>NW_007759738.1:0-431 GCF_000696425.1 Galeopterus variegatus | reverse complement strand
ATATGGTTATGAACTGTGGTTTTAGTTTTTAGAGTTATTCTTCTAAACAGATTCAAATGATCGTTGGGGGAAAGTCTTCTAGGCTGGACATGTTAGGCGTGAGACAAGACATTGTTTTATGGGGACAGGCCTGATAGGTGTAGGTTTTCTAGAAGCATGGCCATAGCAGTCCTCCACTTAGGCTTTCAAGTTTCAGGGGTCCCTCAGTAGGGTTGGACATATTTTGTCTCCTCTCCAGGTTGCCCTCTTGCCGTAGCATCCTGACCCAGCTAGCGGGGGATTGCTTGAGTGACAAAGAAATTGTGAACCTTGAAGGCAGTCCTAAGGGCAGGACCCACTGGAGAAGATAGCCCCAAATAAGTTTCAGCCGTACAGGAATTTTTAAAAGAAAAAGATACCTGCCTTTCCCAACTAAGGCACTTCTGCTAATT
>NW_007759737.1:6177-6551 GCF_000696425.1 Galeopterus variegatus | reverse complement strand
AAACATGCTTGTCCCTGTTGTCAGATATGTTCTGTAGTAATCAACTTTATTTTATAAATTTCATATTCCATTCTGATAACTTTCATTACAGTAAAATTAAAATGACCCTCCTGTTTACTAGATGGAGTGGTTCTTGCTCATTGTCTCATTTAATTCTCATAATGTGATGAGGCTGGCATGCTTACCCCTGTTTGACACATTTTGTTATTGGGCTCAGAAATCATAAAGCATGTCTAACCTTCCACAATTCAAAGTGGCCATTACTTGTGCTGTAGCATAAAGTTTAAAACTGAATACAATTCACATGTTGTAAATGTGTTTTTATTAAAATTTAGGTGAGCTTTCTCCCCAGACTCTCTTATAAAATGAACATC
>NW_007759737.1:0-382 GCF_000696425.1 Galeopterus variegatus | reverse complement strand
AGACAAGGATGCCCACTCTCACCACTCCTATTAAACATAGTGTTGGAAGTACTAGCCAGAGTGATCAGAGAAGAGAAGGAAATAAAGGGGATTCAGATTGGAAAACATGTAGTCAAACTGTCCCTCTTTGCAGATGACATGATCCTATATATTGAACAGAATAAAGCCTCTACAAAAAAACTCTTGAAATTGATAGTTGATTTCAGCAAAGTTGCAAGATAGAAAATCAACACACAGGGCCGAGCCCATGGCGCACTCGGGAGAGTTCAGCACTGGGAGCACAGCAGCGCTTCCGCTGCGGGTTCGGATCCTATATAGGGATGACTGGTACGCTCACAGTGCTCACTGGCTGAGCGCGGTGCGACCGGTCTCAAAAAGGACA
>NW_007759736.1:6320-6551 GCF_000696425.1 Galeopterus variegatus | reverse complement strand
TAATAAGTTTTATTGTTTTGGGGTGTATATTTAAATCCTTCATCCATTTTGAGTTGATTTTGGTATATGGTGAGAGGCATGGGTCTAGTTTCAATCTCCTGCATATGGATATCCAGGTATACCAGCACCCTTTGCTGAAGAGGCAGTCCCGACCCCAGTGAATAGGCTTCGTGCCTTTGTCGAAGACCAAATGGCAGTAAGTGCGTGGGTTGATTTCTGGGTGCTCTATTC
>NW_007759736.1:0-621 GCF_000696425.1 Galeopterus variegatus | reverse complement strand
CAAGATTCTCTCTTTGTCCTTGAGTTTTGCCATTTTGACTATAATATTTCTTGGTGAAGCCTTTTTTGGGTTGAATACATTTGGGGATCGTTGAGCTTCCTGGTTCTGAAGATCTGTGGCTTTTCTTATGTATGGGAAGTTTTCTTCTACTATTTTGTTGAATATGTTTTCAATACATTCACCTTTTTCCTCCCTTTCTGGAATAGCCATGACTCGGTTATTTGAGTGCTTAAGGTTGTCCAATATCTCTCTCAGATTTTCTTCAATATTATTGATACTTTTTTCTTTTTTCTTGTCTGCTTGTATTATTCCAAAGAGCCCATCTTCAAGAACCAAGGTTCTCTCTTCAACTTCCGTTATCCTGCTGGTTAAACTCTCCAATGTGTTTTTTATTTCGCTGAATAACTTCTTCAGTTCGGCAAGTTCTGCTACATTTTTTTTTATGACAGTGATTTCCTGGTACATTTCCTCTTTCAGATCCTGTATGTTTTTCCTGGTTTCATCATGCTGCCTAGCTATGTTTTCTTGTATCTCATTCAGTCTCTTTAGGATTACCACTTGAAATTCCCTGTCATTCATTTCAAGGGCTTCTTGTTCTATAGAATCTAGAGTTTGAGATTT
>NW_007759735.1:0-6551 GCF_000696425.1 Galeopterus variegatus | reverse complement strand
AAGGGACAGATGGTTGAGACTTAAATATCCTCTTCATAGAGTTGAGGGAAGTAGGGGGGGCCATAGGCAATTTCAGAGGGGGAGTAAATGATTTTTAGGGGAAATGAATGGACCCTGGAGGTAGACATTACCTTGTAAATGATTCTCTTAGGAAACTGAATGGGACCAGCTATTTACCAGGAAGGTGAGGGGTGGAACTGCACTGTGAGCAAATGTTGTCTTATTATGTGGATAAAGTCTCCCAGCTAGTCTCAGAGCTGTCCTCAGAAGAACGGATGAAAAGTCTATCTGGGTGTGGTGGTGACTTTTAGTCTCTTCTCTTCTCAGTGGTTAATCTTTCCTGGTTATTCCGTGAGATTCCTAGGGAGGGACTCTTAAGGTTTGAATTACAGTTGGGAAGAAGTTTCCTTAGTCAGATAAGGAAATTCCAGAGAGTCCCTCCCTCTGCTGCTGCTTCGGGTCAGCATGTCAAAGCGCCATTATTTTGGGTATCGTTTTCTGAGCTCTGACAAAATCTTGATCAATATTATGTAAATATGAAAAAATTCCTAGATGCTGGCATCCCTTGTGGTGTTGACAGATTTGGTGTTTAATAAGTAAAATTGATTTACACTCTTTTGTATAAGATTTGTAATTGTGGGTGAACTGGGACTCTTAATTAATGCTCCTGTCTTGCAGCCAGCAGCCACTGTTCATATAGCACCTTTGTTCCTGTAGAAATCTAAACATCTGCAAACACTATTAAAACAGAAGCTCCATCAGCTGTGAGTCAGGAGCCTGAGTTCTGGTTTCAGTTCTGTCTTGAGTGAGTCACTCTTTGCACCTCACCTTCATCCATAAAGATTCGAGTCTTGGACTCTGTGAGCACAGAGGGCCCTTTCCACGGTGACTGCTGGCTGTGTGAGCGCTGTTACCTGTCATAGCTGATAGAGAGCACTAGATCAGCAGCTCCCCATTTTCCTGCTGCTAGTTTACTTGCAGAGACTCACTAGAGATGTGGAGAGCAGCAATCTGAGCCTCCTAACAGTTGTAGAGGGATGTGGGCTGGCAGAGTGGCGTGTGGGCTTGGGATGTGTCTGGGAGCTCAGGATTTTCAGTCCTACTCATGGATTTCCACACTGACTTTGAGGGATTTCTGAATATGAATGGATGGGTGATGTTACCTGTGAAGGTGTTTTGTACTTTATCTTCCCCCTAACCAGGATCTGATCTCACTTACAAAATAACATGGCACTGAGCCTGGGCGATGATAGTGACAAAGAATTAGGAAAGACAGGAGTTTTGTGGGAAGCACTGATGCATTTGGTTTTATTCATGTTGAGTTTGCAGAGACAGTGGGACAGCCAAGTTTCAGGGCCCACTCTTGTAGCTGGAGACATGCAGGCAGAAGAAGAGAGAGTCGTGTTGGAGTTAGACAGTTATTAAAGGCGATTGTTAGAGCCAGAGGAGTAGCCTCAGGCAGTTCTATCATCAACACCTTTGTAAAGATAACCACAGGAGTCAGTGTAGAGAAGAGGGACCAAACCAAGAGCTGGTCTCTTTGGGCTGATTAGAAGCCTCTGATTAGATGTTTGGAAGCTGCAATTCTCCATAACAATAATATCTGCCACTACAACAGCAAAGCCAGGACAGAAATGAGTTATGACATGTGAGCCATGCTTCTTTTTGTCCACAGGGGAGCTGGCTGCCCTCTAGGACTGCAGGAACTTCTGCTGGTTGGACCTCCAAGTGTTATTGAGACCCCAAAGGTCCATTGCTTGATGCTTAGTAGCCGATAATTGAGAGACAAGTGTTGATGTAAGGAAAGGTAGCCTTTAATCAGGAAGCCAGCAGCCTGAGAAATGGTGGACTCATGTCTCAAAGACCATCTCTGCCCCTCCCAGGTTTGCCAAAGGGTTTTGTAGGGGTCTGTGGTGGAAAGTTGATTCATAGTGACCAAGAAGGGATGTGCAGACATGCTTGAGTGTCAAATAATCCTCAAAGAACTTCCCGGGTGGGAGCTGACCAGCATTATACTTCGTTCTCCATGGGTTCAGTTCGTTCCTGTTATTCTCAAATAAGATCAGATTAGTAAGCTAGTAAAGAATGGCCACCTGAGTTAATAATTTTTCTCTAATTATTTGTGTACAATGTGAGAGCAAGAGTCATTGTGTTCTGGCAGCTAGCTGCAGGCTATGTGGTTTGGTTTACAGGAGAGAACAAGTTTTTTAAATTCAAAGGTTTAAGAAAATGGAGTCCCTTCTGTTCAGGCTGTTACACAAGTCCAGAGGGACCATTTTTCTGGCTTCTATAAGTCATGGCTCTGACTCTTCCCTGGGCTTATGAAAACTGTTCCTCAGAGGCCAGTGTTGTTCTGAACTTCCCAAGTGGGCCTCTCTTCCTTTCTTTCTAGAGCTTGCTTTTACCACATGTGCTTTGCACTCAACTTCAGATCTTGTTTAAATTAAAATGACTGTTAAATGACTGTATTGATAATCCTCCAATTACATGTTAAAAATCTGTGGGATTTTAGAAGTCTTTATACATCTCTTCTCATGATCAAGAGGCTGCTCTGTGTTCTCAGCATCAGAAAAGAAGGTTCCATCCAGCACATCCTGTTTCTTCCATTTGAGCAGAGAGAGTCTGAGGAAAGGTGCAGCACTGAGGCTCAGAGGCCCCCGGCCTCTTGGTTCACCTCTAACAAAAGGAAGGGGGAGAGGTGGAGTTGGCCTACTTTGTAATCAGTTGTGAAAGATCTTTATGTCAGGAATAAAGAAGTCCAGATTGAACTCTGCTAAGGTACAATTAGTGGTAAATTGCCCCTCCACCTCCTAGCCGCGTAGTTCCCAGCTTGCTAAGGACAATGATTCCTTCCACCAAGCTCCCTGTTCACTGGAACATAGTTTGAAGCTGAGATCTCCACATGCGGCCTCTTCAGTTTCAATTCCAACCCTGCCTCAAACTCTGGAACTTCGGGCAATGTTTTTACTCTTTGTCTCAGCCTCCCCTTCAGAGAAAAGGAGATAACCTATATTGTAGAGTTGTTTGGAGCTGGAACTGGTAACCATGCCCACCAAAGATTTAATATTACACCTATTGCCAAGGATTTCATGTTAAATTTGCATTATGTAAATGGATGTATCTACAAGAGAGTGTTCATTCAAGTAACTAATAAACCAATTATCATTCTTCTCCACTGTTTCTTCTCAGAACTTTAAAATGAGACAAAGACCAAATATAATAAGAAAAAGGCACAAACGTTTTGGGGCACTTTGAAAGGTAATCCTCTTAAGAGCAATGGCCATATCAACAAGTAGATTCTGACATGAGGTAGAAACTTAATAAATAATCAAAAAGTTATTTAATTACTTCCACTTCTGGCTGTGATGAAGTAGCTTGTAGCTAATCAGTACTCCCACCATAGAATATTAAAACAAAAACATCTGTTTGAATGCATCAGATTGCTGCTGAGGCACCCGACTTGATAAATGATATCCTAAAGAGAAGGGAAGCCTATGCAGTTGAGCCCAACTTTCTGCATTTTGCTTCTCTCCTATGGTCATTAGGGGACTCTAAGTGCAGGGCAAGAGACCAAAAAGGCTGAGGGTGGCTGCCAAAAGGAAGAGAAGGCAGCAGAGCCGTAGGCAGCCTCATGGGGCTGGGAACACAAAAATTGGAGTTTGAGGCTGCCGAGGCAACCAGGACTTGAGGGGCTAAGAACCCTAAGAGAAGAGAAGCCCAGAAAAATGACCCAAATCTCAGCAACAGTTTTCCTTTTGAGGCATTTGTTGATAAAGCTGCAAGGGAACGAGGCTGAAAAGCAAGACAGAGTTTTTGGCAGTCTGTGGTGCTGGAGAGACAAAGATTGGGGTTTGGGGTCTGCAAAGGAGAGGGGCCTTTGGAAATAACCCAGATTCTTAGTTCAGACTCTAAAAGAACTATACACTAGAAGTGGGGATGAAGAAGAGGTAGTCTGAGTCTTACAAAGATTGCTACTCAGCTGTGTATCAGGTCAGTCTGTGACTGGATTGAGGTGATCTGTTCCTTTGCTGTCTGCTGCCTGCAAGAGGATTGGGTGAATCCTCTCTGGAAGGAGAGAACCCAGCGTCTAAGATTTTTCATGCATGATGTGTGGAATTCAATAAAAAATGACCTGGTTCCTAAGAAACAGACTACATGGAAAATAAGATAATAGAAATAGACCCAAGGGTGACTAAGATTTTGGAGTTTCAGATGGAGACTTTTAAATATTTGTGGTTAATATGTTCAAGAGAATAGTGAACAAGGCAGAGAATTTCACCAGAGAACTGGAATCTATTAAAATGAATTGAAAAGAAGTTCAAGATCCAAAAAATACTTACGAAATTAAGAACTTAACAGGTAGTTTTAATAGCAGATTGGGCATAGCTGAAGAGAGAATTAGTGAGCTGGAAGCTGGGTCCATAGGAAGATCCAGACTAAATCATACTGAGTAAAAAGAATTGTAGACACCCAAGAGAGAATAAAAGACATGGCTCATGGCAAAAGGCTCTAACATGGGATGTGAAAAAGAGGTTAGAGGAAAAATGGAGCAGAAGCAATATTTAAGAGATAAAGGCTGAGAATTTTTTTTTTTGAGACAGGTAAGGGGATCATAACCCTTGGCTTGGTGTCGCCCACACCATGCTCAGCCAGTGAGCGCACCGGCCAGCCCTATATAGGATCCGAACCCGCAGCCTCAGCGCTCCCAGCGCCGCACTCTCCCGAGTGAGCCACAGGGTCGGCCCAAGGCTGAGAAATTTTTAAAACTGATGAAAGATATCAAGCCACAGGTTTCAGAAACACTGTGTATCCTAAGCTGCATAAATTAAAAGAAGGTCACACCTAACCACACCAGAGTAAAACTACTGAAAACCAAAGGTAAAGAGATAAATTTTTAATCAGCTATAAATAAAAGATCATTTATCTTATCAAAGAAGCAATAATATAAGCATGCCTACAAAAATTCTGTAGCTAATGGTGAAATAGTGAATGCTTTCTCTGTGAGTTTGAGACATTACAAGGTCTACCATCACCACTTCTGTTCAATTTTGTATGAACATTCTAGCTAATTCAGTATGCAACAGAAAAAAAAAAAAGATGTAGTACTGAAAAGGAAGAAATACAATGGTCTTTTGTTGCAGGCAACCTGATTGTATAGGTAGAAAATCCAAAAAAATCAGCAGTCACATTATTATAATTAATAAACTCAGCAGAGTCTCTGGTTATAAGATCAATATACAAAAGTCAGTTGTATTTTTATATAACACCAATTTAAAAAATCGTAAAATAAAAATTTTAACCTAAACCATTTTCAGTAAATTCAGAAACATCAAATATATAGCAATAAATCTATCAAAATATGTACAATACCTCCATACAGAGAACAACAAAATAGTATTGAGATCAATTAAAGATGATCTGAATACACAAAAGATATCCATGTTTATGGATTAAGATTCAATATTGTAAAGATATCAGTTAACCCACTACTTATCTATAGATCCAATGCCATCACAAAAGTAATCTCAGGAGTTGTTAATATATGTGTCTGTGTGTGTATGCAAATTTCTATAGAAATGAAAAGACACAGGAATAGCCATTCTGGAAAAAAAAAACACAAAAAACCAAAGCTGAGGAACTATTATATATCAAGACCTGTTAGAAAGCTTCAGTAATTAAGATAGTGTGGGGTTATTGCTGTAAAAACAGACAAGCAGACCAGTGGAACAGAGGCCAGAAACAGATTCACATATAGACAGTCATTTAATTTATGGCAAGTTACTCACTGTCTTCGAGCCTTAGTTTCCTTGTCTATAAAGTAGACTTTATAGTAGTGCCTACCAGATAAGGTTGAAATATTATATATCAAAAGGATTTAGGTATTATATTAATGAGGTTAGAACATGCACAAGGGGGCCAGCCCGTGGCTCACTCGGGAGAGTGCGGTGTTGAGAACACCAAGGCCCCGGGTTTGGATCCTATATAGGGATGGCCGGTTTGCTCGCTGGCTGAGTGTGGTGCTGACAACACCAAGCCAAGGGTTAAGATCCCCTTACTGGTCATCTTTTAAAAAAAAAAAAAAAAAAAGAACATGCACAAGGAACATATTAATTTAGCTAGAATTAATATTACCACCATAACTACCTCTATTATTATAACTACTGTTACTTATTACTGCTATTATTATTATTGCTCCTTACTTTCCCTATATTTCAATGTGGTCATCTGGAAGTGGGGGATGTGTGGACATCAGATCCTGGTTGGCAACAAAGATCATTTGGGGGCAACACAGAAGAGCAGGAGAGTGACAATTCCCGACCTACCAGGAAAAAAATAATGGGAGCGGCGTGATTAACCTCATCACTCAGTCAGGACTGACTTGGAAACTGGAATGAAACGTAGCCTAGCAGTAGTAAACATTTATTAAGAATCTAAGATGAAGTTGTACATGGGCATACATGTGTTTATATGAATATTTGAAAGCCAGTGGAGGTATATAAACCCTTTCTTTCTTTTTTTTTTTTTTTTTTTTTTTTTTTTTTTTTTTCCCG
>NW_007759734.1:5923-6551 GCF_000696425.1 Galeopterus variegatus | reverse complement strand
CCTTCTCGATAGTGTCTTCCTCACTTGAATAATGTAGTAAAAGTGCTGTTTATGTATTTGTGGTTTATAAAAATCTTTGCAATCTGATTTTTTTTTTTTTTTGTCTTTTGTCTTTTTCCGTGTCCGGCAACGGATCGCAACCCTCAGTGTTGCCCCCGTACCGGACCGGGGACCGGCAATGGGATTGCAACCCTCGGCGTTGCTCCCACTCCTCGCTCAGCCAGCGAGCGGGAACCGGTCTGTATGTGGGATCCAAACCCTTGGGCAGGAGCGCCGCCGTGCTTCCCAAGCGGCGCACTATCCAGTGCACCACTGGGCCGGCCCTGCAATCTGATTTTTTGTTCTATAGTGTAAATACCACTTACAGGTAAAGATAGAGACATAATATTTAGAGAATGGTAATTAAGTCCACTTTTGAAGAAATATTATTTATGTTTAGACATAGCCAATGTTAGATTTTTAAACTATGAACTTTAAAACATAACACGCAAATTAGATTCAGAGACAAAAGACTGATATTCATTATATTTATTTCTACATTTACTATGCTTCATGATAAATTAAAACAAGAGAATTTAGCCCTTAGGTGTTCATCTTATGTATTGTCTAGAGTACATAGTAAAAAAAA
>NW_007759734.1:0-640 GCF_000696425.1 Galeopterus variegatus | reverse complement strand
TTTGTTATTTGGGTCTTCTCTCTTCTTTTTTTACTTAGCCTTGCTAATGGTTTGTCAATTTCATTTATCATTTCAAAAAATCAACTTTTTGATTCATTGATCTTTTGTATCTTTTTTTGGGTTTTGATTTCATTAAGTTCTGCTCTGATCTTAATTATTTCTTTCCATCTGCTAACTTTGGGTTTGGATTGTTCTTGTTTTTCTAGTTCTTTAGTGTGAAATGTTAGTTTGTTTACTTGCCATCTTTCCATTCTTCTGAAGTAAGCATTTAACGTGATAAATTCCCCCCTTAGTACTGCTTTTGCAGTATCTCACAGGTTTTGGTATGTGTCATTGTTTTCATTAGTTTCTATAAATTTTTTTATTTCCTGTTTAATTTCTTCTTGGACCCATATGTCATTAAGTAGAATGCTGTTTAATTTCCATGTGTTTGTATAGCTTCCAGAATTTTGTTTCTTATTGATTTCTAATTTTAATCCATTGTGATCTGAAAAAATACAGGGAATAATTCCAAATTTTGAATTTGTTGAGACTTGATTTGTGACCTAACATGTGATGTATGCTGGAGAATGTTCCATACACTGATGAGAAGAATGAATATTCTGAGGTCATTGGATGGAATGTTCTGTAGATATCTGCC
>NW_007759733.1:4535-6551 GCF_000696425.1 Galeopterus variegatus | reverse complement strand
AAAATCTTTCCAAGTGACTAAGGCATTTCCATCTCCATGTCCCCCTGTTATAATCAGTGTCCTATACAGTTTTCATAGTTTGCAATAAAAACAAGGATTTAAAGAAATATTTGACTAGATGAAAGGATTTGTGAATGTATGGAACACATATTCACCCACATGTGTTGATGTAGAAGGCAGATACAACAAATTTGTGGTTTATTACCAGTAGTGGCAGAGGATGGGTTTTGATCTATTTCCTTCCAAACCAACCACAATGTCATAAGTGGTTATCATCTGTATAGTCCCTGTGGAGGGGAGAAAGAGATGTGAAAACATGTCTGGTGCCTTCAAAAGAGATAGTACAGAATGATATTATGAAAGGCTTTCCTTCTAAATGGCCTCACTAACAGTGAAACCCTAGCAAAAATATTACCTCTCTTTCTTCATTTGTTAAAAAAGGTTTTAAATTTGCAACTCAAAATTTCTATAAGGTTACATGATTCAATGCATACAAAAGGCTTAGTGAGGAAGAAAGAGAAGTGCTTATGGATTATAGCCAAATGTTTCATGTGCTATGGCAGAGCTAGGTAGAAGAGGTTTTAGGAACATAAACTGTTAGGGTTGAAGAGTAAAGAGGAGGGACAGGGACAACTTAGAATAGGAAATGATGTATGATCCCAAGGCCAAGTATGGGATTCAACTGATAAAGGCAAGAGTAATTGAGAGGTAATCAGGTAGTTTCCTGGATGTTCTGGGTCTCGAACTGGATGTTGAAAAATGAATACAAAGGCAAAAAAAAGGAAAGCTGGTATGAAATGATCAAGTCATCATCAAACATTTCTTGAATACCAATTACACTGATGGTTCTAAACTTTGCAAAGCTGGTGTAGACACGGGAGGAGGGGGGAGGGTGGGCAGAGACCCCACAGTGAAATGAAAACCACCTTGGACTGGAAACCAAGAGGTAAAATTCTATACTCTATAATTAACTGCATATTTGATCTGGGAAAACAACACCAAATTCCCAGCCTCATCCTCCCTATCTGGGGAAATCATCAGCAAAATTACTTCAAATTTATTTTCCTGTTGTTAATGTGTGATTCCATTTCCACATTCTCCCTGTAACTTTTAGCAGCCTGGAGGGGGCACTAGACTAGGAATTAGAAAACCTGATTTTTCTTCCTGTCTCCACCTCTGAACAACTGTGTGACCCTGGTCAAATTGCTTAACTTCTTCATATCTCAGGTCCCCATCCATAAAACAAAGGGACGAACAAACTCTCCTACCAGTAAGGGGTGTAGCCAAAGTTAATACCCTCAATGCTCTTTGAGCTCAGCAGATGAAAGGCACTGAGAAAAGTACAAAGAATTTTTATGTGCTATTGACTTTATTTTATTTTCTGTGGGGGAGGGACTCTGCCCCAGCTGGAAGGCTGCTTTCTCTGAATCAAAGGGCAGGAGCCCAGCAAGTTTCTCAGGATTGGGGCCTTAGACTGGGCTATGTATACGGACAGTGTCAGCCAACCCCACAGTTCAGTTTCCTTTAACCTGGTGCTCCAGGCAATAACTGTGCAACTCTGCAATTTAACAATGTGTTCTTTGTGCCACAACTGTTCTCATTTCGTAAGTGCCCAGGTAATATGTTTGGGCCTGTAGGAAGAGTCAAATAGTTAATGAGGGAAGGGTTTGGCATGCCCTACATAGGTTCTACCAACAAGTCCCAACAGGAAAGCATTCTCTCTCTCCTGGTTCCTGACCTCCCCCCAAAATGTACAAGTGTCCCTACCAGGAATGAGCCCTCTTTCCCAGAGGGCTGTAATACCAGTTTGGCCTTTATCAATGCATCAGTGAGCTGTGTTTTGTTTACAGTTTTATGCCATCTATTTTCCCAGGGATATTATGTTTTCTAAAGAGCCCTTGAGTTTGCGTCAGCTTTTAAAGCTACCAGCAGCACCATTTCAGTCTTTATTAAGCCCTTAATACGGTATGAATAGGGAGCTATTAGACTAAAGAGTCATAATCACCCCTAAGGAAA
>NW_007759733.1:0-319 GCF_000696425.1 Galeopterus variegatus | reverse complement strand
TGTAGAGTTCAGAAGTTCTAAAATAACTGGGTTTAGATACAATAGAGTTGATGCACAGGTAAAAGAAAAAAAGAGTGTCTTCCCCAGGATTCCCCACTAATTCCACAGTATTCTCTTTGGTTCAAACCAAAAAAAGAAAAAATAGAATAAAAGGCAAGGAAGGTCCTCATCTGATATATTTGAAAAACACAGGGCTTTGTAAAGCTGTACAGATTTATGTATCAGTCAGGTTCCCAGTGGGTAACAGGGGCACACTCATATTAGGGTAAGTTGAGGAGAGTTTTAAGAAGACACTATTTAAAAGTGTATTAGTTTTCTG
>NW_007759732.1:5822-6551 GCF_000696425.1 Galeopterus variegatus | reverse complement strand
TTGAGCATCCTCGGATTTTGCTATCCATGGGAGGTCCTGGAACCAATCCCCCATGGATAATGAGGGACAACTGTATTAACTAACTGTAGTCACAATAATGTACAATAGATCTCTTGACCTTATTCCTTTCGTCTATCTGAAATTTTATGGCCTTTGACCAACCAACATCTTTTCACTTCTTTGATAACATTTTTTTTTTTTTCTTTTTTTTTTCTTTTTTTTGTGACCGGCATTGGATCGCAACCCTCAGTGTAGCGCCCGTACCGGACCGGGACTGGCAACGGGATCGCAACCCTCGGTGTTGCGCCCGCACCTCGCTCAGCCAGTGAGCAGCTGGTCTGTATGTGGGATCCGAACCCTCGGTGGGAGCGCCACCGCGCTCTCAAGCGGTGCACTGTAGCAGTGCGCCACCGGGCCGGCCCTTTGATAACGTTTTTTGATGCACAAAAGTTTTTAATTTTGATGAACTTCAACTCATTATTTTTCTTGTTGTTGCTCATGTTTTGGTGTCATATCTGAGAATCCATTTCCAAATCAAAGGCCAAGAAAAATTTCCCCTATCTTCTAGGAGTTTTATAGTTTTAGCTCTTATATTTAGTTCATTGACAGATTTTGAGTTAATTTTTGTGTGTGGTAGGAGGTAGGGGATCCAATTTCAGTCTTTTGCATGTGGATTTCCAGTTGTCCCAGCACTCAATGCATACCTTTTTATATCATTTTTTTTTCAAA
>NW_007759732.1:0-551 GCF_000696425.1 Galeopterus variegatus | reverse complement strand
AAATACATATAAATCATTTCTGCTGCAGACCGAAGTTAGGTATTTTCTCGAGGAAAATCACTTGTGAGATTGAGATGAACTAGCTGGTTTTTTTCATAGAACATCATATTTACTGGAAAGAATGACTAACAGACACACTATGGTTACTCAGACTTAGGTTTTTGGCACACGTTTTTCTCAAAAATGAGCTAAGCGAGCCTGACACTTCAAGGAAAGTAACTGGCAATATTTTTAGCCAATGATAAAATCCACGCTTTCAAGTGAGAATTAGAAAACTTGTATTCATCAGCTCAATAGTTTCCAAATATTTAAAGACTTTTCTGATAAGATGGTAGTGATACTTATGAATTTAACTTTTTGAAATCCCATAAGGAAACGCCACTATTTAGAAGATCTGCTTAACTCGGTAAACCAATATTTTTCTGTTGACTAATGCATGGGTTACAAAATAATATGTAATAAAAGATCAAAGTTAAAGACAGGGGAATATATTTTAACGTAACAGAGTATGAAAAGTTTATTGGCATGATTTCAAATTCCATATTGTAACT
>NW_007759731.1:6052-6551 GCF_000696425.1 Galeopterus variegatus | reverse complement strand
AGGATGATGTTGGTGATGGGTTTGTCATATATGGCTTTAATTGTGTTGAGATATTTTCCTTGTATAACTAATTTGTTGAGGGTCTTTATCATGAAGGGATGCTGAATTTTGTCAAACGCTTTTTCTACTTGTCTATTGAGATAATCATTTGGTTTTTGTCCTTGCTTTTGTTGATGTGGTATATCACATTTATTCATTCATGTTTGTTAAACAATATTTGCATCACTGGGATGAGTCCCACTTGATCATGATGTATGATCATTTTGATGTGCTGTTGTATTCTGTTTGCTAATATCTTGTTGAGGATTTTTGCATCTACGTTCATGAAGGATGTTGGCCTATAGCATTCTTTTTTTGTTGTGTCTTTGTCTGTTTTTGGTATTAGAGTGATGCTGGCCTCATAGTATGAATTTGGGAGTATGGCTCCTGTTCCATTTCTTTGGAATAGTTTGAGAATGATTGGTGCTAATTCCTCTTTAAATGTTTGGTAGAATTCAGT
>NW_007759731.1:0-735 GCF_000696425.1 Galeopterus variegatus | reverse complement strand
GGAGAGAGAGATCCATCTAATTCTAGATGCTTGCTGTTCATTTGTGTGATGTTTAATGCAAAGAAAGAAAAAAAAATGATTCGTGTGTTTAACAAATAACACATCAATATATATTAAATTTACCACAAGAGGTGAAAATATATTTTTTAAGTATTTGATCCTTGTGTGGTGTTCACATAAAGGAATGAATTCACAGTCAGTTCTATGTAATTTGGATATTCGAGAATTATTTTTAAAAACTGATTTTTTAAACTTGTGGTATCTTACAGGACACTAAAACATTTTTCATTCTAATGCAAATTAATTCTTATGCTAAAGCAGAGCTTCTACAGAGTTAACAAAAAAGATATGTTATGATGATATGATACTGAGTTTTAATTTTTGTGTCCATTTTTTGGATTTTAATGACAAACTAAAAATTTTAATGACCAAAAAATCAGTGTGTTCAAAGTCATAAGTTGTGTGTTTTTAAAATAGGCAATGAAAGTGAATCTTAAAAAGGAGGAGATAGAGTAATATCTTACATCTTTCAAGTGAAATTAAAGATAATTTATTAGTAGGATTAATGTTACATTCACCTCTTTTATAAATCTAATCTGTGTATGCCCTAAATTCTATATAATGAAGACTATGGATAAATTTTATTTTTCTTTTTAGGTTAAAAAACAAAAGCTGGGCCGGCCCAGTGGCGCACTGAATAAGTGCGCCGCTTGGGAAGCGCGGCGGCGCTCCCGC
>NW_007759730.1:6162-6551 GCF_000696425.1 Galeopterus variegatus | reverse complement strand
ACTGAGGGTTGCGATCCATTGCCGGTCACGAAAAAAGACAAAAAGGAAAAAAAAAAATGTTATGGCCAACGTCCAACGGGTAAAAGAAATTTGCCCACGAGAACCGGGTGATAGGAAAGGGTTAAAAAGTTTATTTCTGGCAGCCAGGGCTACGCAGGCCAATCGAGACGCAGCCCCGAGTTGAAACCTCTCGCAGCTTTTATTTTTAGCTAGGCGGGAATTTTTCGCCCCTGACACAATCTAGCCAATGCAAGCAAGCCAGCGATACATAAGCTAATTTTGTGGGTAGCCCTGTAGCCCCTCCCCACTCTGGATTCTCCGTAGGGAATTTTCAGGCTAAAATGGCAGAGCCGCCTAAAATGGCGTTGGCCATGCTACTCTGTTTATTC
>NW_007759730.1:0-2448 GCF_000696425.1 Galeopterus variegatus | reverse complement strand
GGACTTATACTATAGCAATTGACAACAATTACACAATATAGATCAGACACCACCCACACTTTCTGTAAGGAAATTTATAGGAAGAGTTGAACTACCACAGCCCCTGTTGTAGATTAACTTGTTGTGCTTGTATATAAAAAAATACTCCAGAAGAATGGATTAATATACTGTGCTATGCCCATACTATAGAATACCATACAGCAATGAAAACAAACTCCTGTCACATATAACGTGATTGAATCCAACTAGCTTAATGTCAACTGAATACTAGACACAGGTAGTACATATTCTATGACTCCATTTATATAATGTATAAAATTAGGCAAAACTAACTATGGTGTTAGAAGTGAGCATACTGGTTAACTTTGGATGAGGCAGTGATGGGGGGGGTGTAGCGTTTACAAGGGGACTCTTGGGGTTGTGGTAAAATTTTATTTTTTTAAATCTGGGTATTGGTTACACAGTGATAATTCATCAAGCAGTTGCAGTTATGATTTGTGAAATTTTCTGAAAATATATATACTTCAATTAAAAAGTTAACTTAAAAAAATAATATATAGGACCCCTGCTAGCTTATGTGTCACCTTTACATGGCTTTTTAACAAGTGTGCCCTCTGGATGAATGAGCTAGAAGAGGGTAACCTCATGTGCAGAGGCAGCCCCACAAGTCTGTGCCTTGGCAAATGGAGGGTGGACTGGGTTTCATCCCCCCTGGTATGCTTGGCTAGACATAAAACAACACATCTGATGGACATCTGCAAATCTGCAGAAACACTCATTTGACCCTTCCCCACCACAGTTTTACAAGGAGGGCAGGGCAGACATCCTTATTCTACAGATGCAGAAGTGGCACGGAGCAGTAAGACCAATGCACAAAGGCATCACAGGTAATCAGCCATGCAGTCAGAACTGACTTCTAGGCCAGTGGATCTTCATATGGTTCTGATCCTTTTGGGGAAGGGAATAGGAAGAAGCTTCTTTCTTTGTTACTGGCTATATTGTTATGGGTCACCTCAAATGCTTTGTGGAATAAGGCAGGTGATAAATATGTTGTCCAATGTTGTCAATATTAGACTTTAGTAAAGGTCCTAGCTTCTAAGTCCATTTGAAAAATATGCTCTAAACATGCACTTAAAAGTGAACATTTAGCTTTTACATGTTTACCTATAGAAAAAGATCAGTAGAATAGAGACATGTGGATATCAACAGAGCATCCTGGCCCTCTGATACCTTAAAATTGCTAACTTAAGAATATAAATCTTCTCATGTCTTGAAAAAACGAAAGAGGAAGAGACACATAATGTGTATGTCCAACTTACCTAGAAGTGTCTGCTTATTTTGGGAGGATCCAGGCTCTGCAGAGCATCTGCAGGATCGGAGAACGATCACTCCACCAAGAACACCATCTTCACTAGCAAGGAAAGGTGAACCTGGGCAGAGAGAACTAGTGGTCACTTATCAGTGAATTTTACTTTCTTAAGTAAAATTTAAAAATTAAATTAAAATGTGGTATGAATAAGATCATGAAAGACGCCAATATTCTGACAATCACCATTGTTTGTACCTTGTATAGACTTGATGGCAAAGGCAGGCTTATGTCTGAACAGGGGCCATTTGGCAAAGACAGTGTCAGACGCCGCCAAGAAGACATGAGTAGAGGATGAAGTGTGCATTACTGTATTCAGAATGGAATTGGAAACACTACCAGATTAAAGGACCAAAACACAAACAAAGGAAAAAAATGCTCAACAATTCCCTTTGATCAGGTCTTAGGGATCACTTACTGGGCTCTCCCTGCTGTCAGGCGCATGCCACCAAAATCTTTGATTTACTACCTTAAATTCAATTGTAAACAATAAACCACAAACTTTATTACAAACATTTAGAAATGCTCCTGATGGTTTATACAAATAAGGGTGAAACTGTATTTCTATTATGAGAGTTTGGTGGTTAGAAAGAGCTAGGCCTCCTTGAGATCTCACACACTAAACCACTGTGAGCATTTCAAGAACATTACATTTTAAAACCCCTCATTTTTCTTCCCCAAGGACATCTTCTTCAAACATCTTGCATAACAAGTGAGCACGTGGAGAACAAATGCAAAATTAGCTCAAGAACTATCAAAGAAAGTTGTAAAAATAAAAACCAACCAAATTGGATTGGGGGAAACTTCTGGTTGAACTTAGTAGATTAAATACATGCATTTATCTCAACTCCCTCTCCAAATCCCAGTGAACTGATGGGAAAAGAAGAAAAAAAAAGCCATAACCCAATAAGGGCAAGGAAAAAGGCAGACAAAAAAAAAGCAACCAAAAAAATGGGAAGAAGATGGACATGTAGTTGCTCACCTAGCAGATCTGTGAAAGCTGAAACCTAAGTTTCCATGAGGCAGGGGGAACTTGGAGTGGGGGGCACCTACAAGAAACCACCCAGTTTTGCCATAAACCC
>NW_007759729.1:2852-6551 GCF_000696425.1 Galeopterus variegatus | reverse complement strand
CCTGGCTACTCCTGGGTGGCTGCTGTGCCTGCCCCTCAGGCCCCGTCCCTGCCCCAGATGTCAGCTGCAGAACAGGCCTGCAGAGACTGGGGCGCTGACCCCACCCTGTCAGCCCCCTCCACCCTGCGCCTCAGGGAACAGCCAGGGTCCCTGGGTTGACCCTCGAGCAGAGCTCCCAGCCTCCATCCTTGCCCCCACCCTTGGTGGCGCCTGGCCTCAGGCCCTGGAGTTATCTGCTTGGACATCAGCTTGGCCTTGTTGGAGGGTCTGGGGGCCTGAGGGGAGGACCTGGCTACTCTGCACTGCCAGGTCATCACATCCTGGGCTCTTGCCAGGGCAGGTGGCTGCCCATGAAGAACACAGAGGACACCAAGCTGCAGAACGAATGGCCAGGGCTGACACTGTGGCCATTCTGAGGTTTGCAGGACCAGCTTCTCCTTCTGGTCCCCCTCGAGGCTGTGCCTGCCCAGCACTCCCACCTGGCCCTGGGGCTTCAGATGGGAGCCTGCTTGGCTCACTGGTACAGCCCAAGGCAGATGGGCACGCCAGACGCAAACCAGAGCCAGATGTGAGGTGTGGGTGTGGGGGGCCTGAGAGGCCGCCTGGTCACTCCGCATCCCCCCTTGGGGGCTGGCTGACAGCCACAATCAACGCAGCACCTCCCAAAGAAAGCACACGCACACAGACACACGCAGGCGCATCCCAGAACCGGTTTAGGACAATATTTGTTCTGAACCCGAACCCCATGGTTTCAGCCCCTGCTGGCATACACCAGGCAGGTGGGACAGTCACAGAGAGGCCTGTCCCTTCCCCACTGTGCATGCACAGAGACCTCACCCTGGACCCTCAAAATGGGATGCTGTAGGGGATGGGACCCTGGATGCAGAGCCCCCAGAATGTGAGACAGGAGCCGTCCATCCAGGGCCCAGTACGTGACTCCAAGAGCTGTGGGGTTGACTGACACAAAAAGAGGCTGCATTTCTGCTCCCTTCTGGAAGGTTCCATCCCCAGTTCAGAGCTTGTCACCCTGCCATGAGAACACCCACTGGGGAGGAGGCCAATGTGGGGCCCGGAGTCCTCCTGCCCTTGCGGGGAGTCTGACTGGAAGGCAATTCCTGCCTCGGTGGGCTTCCTGCTTTCTTCCTGCTCCAAGCTCCACCAGCCCAGCTACTGCTGTGTCTAATCTCAGAGGCCTCATGAAACCCAAGGCAAAGAAAGATTCTAGATCTTTCCAGGGGTCAGAGAGCCCTGGGGGAGCTCTGGTGAGGCCAGCTGCCTCAGGCGTCAATGACCCTACAGCTCCTGCACCCCGCACTGAGCCCTGTTCCCCCCACCTTGTGCCGGCTGCTCCCAGGCCCAGGTCCTCATAAGGAACTGGCTCCACCCAGTGGGCACCATGCTCACCCTGGGCTCTGTGAGGCTTCCTGGTCATCTTTCAGAAACAGCTGTTTCAGGTGGGCAAGCCCAGGCTGGTGGTGGCACATTCACACGCAGCTCAGCCCTTCTGGACCACTGAGTAAGGGGCAAGGCCCCAAGCCTCCGGGTGGGCCAGGACAGCTCAGAAGGAAGCCGGGGGTGCTGGGTAGAGCTGTTGCCAGCCATTCTCCAGAGCTGCAAAATCTGGCGGCGGTGGGGTGGCTAGTGGGGGGGGTCCCAGAGCCCAGGCGAGGTCCCAGCACTCAGGAGGCACTGCAGCCCGGGAGTGGCAGGGGCAGCAGGATATGAGACGATCTGCGTCACCACAGGGAAAACACGGGGTGGGGACCCAGACCAGGCAGGCGTGCGAAGACTCACTCGCTCGCTCACTCGCTTGCTCACTCACCCATTCACTCATCCACTCACTCGCTCGCCCACTCGCTCTCTTCAGCATATGCCAGACATTGTTCTAGATGCTGAGATAGAGCCATGACCAAAACAAGTTCCAAAACAAGTCCCTCGAGGAGCTCGAGTTCCAGCGGAAGAACCCTAGGACCCTGGCTATGATCATGGCGTCTGTATTGTGCTGCTGGGTGAGGCTTTGGGGATGGAGCTGGCCAGCTCTCCCATCCTATAATGGCAGCTTCTGCCCCCCACAGTCCCCAAGGAGCGGAGCAAGATGGCCCTCATAGGAGGGCTTCTACTTACCGAGCGCTGCCCATGGGCATGTGGCCAGCTGCTGGATCTCCTTGGTCTCCGTTGACCCTCTCCAGGGCCACAGGCTGTGGGTGACAACAGTTCCGGACAAGGCCTGAGGCTTGGTACCTGGTGCCCACACAGAGCTGCCACCAGCTAGCCCTCCACTCCTCCCCTGCCAGCTGCCCTGGCCATGTGGCCCAGTCCTATGTGTGAGGGACATGCACCCCAGCCCTGGGCCCCCAGCCCTTCAGCTCTGGCCTGTCTGGGGGTAGGGAAGAAACAGTGACCTATGGGGACTCCAGCGGCAGGCTCCAGCCTCCCCTGGACAGGCCTGAACAGGAAGGAGAGACAGGTCTATGGCTCAGGATGAACTGGGGCGGATCAAAGGGACAGATAAGACCACACTGAGCAGGATCTGGGAGCATTTAGGACCTGAAAGAAGAGAGAGCGGAGGCTTCAGAGAGCTCCACCATCAGGTCTGGCCTCCTGCTGATCACCCCAGACTCCGGCCAGGCGCCAGCCACACCAGGCCACTCCCAGACACACTGAACATGTCCAGGCCATGCAGGGGTCTCATCAGTTGTCAGCAGGGGTGTGGGTCTAGGGCCTGACATTCAACACAACAGCAAAATTAAATTTCCCAAGCTCTTAGGAAGCTCCTTTCCCCTCAGCCTCAGTTTCTTCATTTGTAAATGGAACAGTACTGCCCCCTGCCCCCTGCTGAGGCCCCAGCAGGAGCTTTGAAGGACAGAGCAAGGCTGAACATGGTGGGTATAGGAGAGTGAGTGAATGACTGAGAGTGTGTGAGTGTGATTGTGTGTGAGTGGTATGAATGTGTGTGTGCATGAGTTTGTTTGAGTGTGTGTGTGCATGTGTTGGTGGGAGAGTGTCGGTGTGTGTTTGCATGTGTGTGAGGGAGTGAGTGTGTGCTTGTGTCAGTGCGTGTTTGGGTGAAGGTGTGGGTGTGTGCATGTATTGGTGGGAAGGTGCGTGTGTTTGTGTGGAGGCGGTATGTTTGAATGAGGGTGTGAGTGGGTGTTTGTGTGGGTGCATTTGAGTGATAGTGTGAGTGTGTTTTTGTGTGAGTGTGTGTGTGAGTCTGTGTTTGCATGAAGCTGTGGGTGTGTGTTTGTGTGCATGTGCTGGTGGGAGGGTGTGGGTGTGTGTTTATGTGAGTGTGCGTGTGCCGGTGTTGGTGGGAGGGTGTGGGTGTGTGTTTATGTGAGTGTGCGTGTGCCGGTGTTGGTGGGAGGGTGTGGGTGTGTGTTTATGTGAGTGTGCGTGTGCCGGTGTTGGTGGGAGGGTGTGGGTGTGTGTTTATGTGAGTGTGCGTGTGCCGGTGTTGGTGGGAGGGTGTGGGTGTGTGTTTATGTGAGTGTGCGTGTGCCGGTGTTGGTGGGAGGGTGTGGGTGTGTGTTTATGTGAGTGTGCGTGTGCCGGTGTTGGTGGGAGGGTGTGGGTGTGTGTTTATGTGAGTGTGCGTGTGCCGGTGTTGGTGGGAGGGTGTGGGTGTGTGTTTGCGTGAGTGTGTGTATGCATGTGTTGGTGGGAGGGTGTGTGTGTGTGTTGGTAGGAGTGTGTGGG
>NW_007759729.1:0-1852 GCF_000696425.1 Galeopterus variegatus | reverse complement strand
TTGAGCCCTGTTTCCCCCACCTTGTGCCGGCTGCTTCCAGGCCCAGGTCCTCATAAGGAACTGGCTCCACCCAGTGGGCACCATGCTCACCCTGGGCTCTGTGAGGCTTCCTGGTCATCTTTCAGAAACAGCTGTTTCAGGTGGGCAAGCCCAGGCTGGTGGTGGCACATTCACACGCAGCTCAGCCCTTCTGGACCACTGAGTAAGGTCTGTTCTGACGCGTGGAGAGAAGATACTGTGGAAGGAACGAAGGTTTTGGTTAGTCTGGTTAGTCTGAATGGCTCTCTGAGTGACCTGGCCGTGCTTAATAACGTTAAAACACAGCTGGCCCCGGCCCGGCAGCCCACCCCGGCCGTCCAGCCTCCCAGAGGAAAGGAGAGCACCGTGAGTCAGGCTGTGGCGCAAGCCCCGAGGGTGCCACAGTGGACTGGGAGGTGGGACGCACTGGCCGCTGCAGCTGCTAAGGGTGACTCGGTGCACCATGTCCGCCTCTGCTGGCACCTTGGGGGCGTGTGGCCGGGTGGGAGACTTGCTCTCCATGGCGACAATCAGATCACCCACCTCCAAGGCTGTCACAGTGGTGAGCATATGAGGACGTGCCTGAGCTTGTGATGATCGTGGCTGCACTGGGTGGCGTCGCCCATGAGAGACGCCCACGACAGGTTCCGGGGAGAAAGAGCGGGTTGCAGAAGAGAGTGGCCTTGAGGATCCCACGTTCTGTTTAAAGGAAGAAAAGGAAAGAAACAGGCATTTGCTGTGAGCTGCCGCGGAATGAACACGGAGCTCTTACCCTGGGCTGCGGGGAGGAGGCAGTGACTTCCTCTTGGAATTTCTGTTGCTCGGATTGTAACGAAAAGTAAAACTTGCCATAATCTTCTTACTTTTTAAGGCCGTTGGATTGGCTTCTACATCACGCAGTGGCAGGGGGGGGTCAGTGGGGTGAGAGGGCACAGGGAGTTTCTTTTTCAGGTCTACATTCGCCTGGGTTTGAAAGTCTCCGTTGAAAACTTGGGAGGAAATCCCAACACTCAAATGTCTTCCTGGGGTCTGAGAAACGCAGGTTCAGGCAGGGACAGCTGCGGGAGTCCAGAGGCACCAGCCCAGAGGGAGCCGTGCGTGCGTCGGAGCAGGGGAGGGGGCCTGGAGGTCCTGACCGCATGGGGAAGAAAACGGTCTCGATCCCCCTGAATCCGTGTCGAGCCAGGCCTGAGCCTCAGGTGGGCTAGGAAGGCATTTCCGCCGTGGGCACCTGGCTAGATGTTGCCTGAAGAGGCAGCGCTTTGGGGGGCCGAGGGTGGAGTGGGGTTGAGCAAGGACACTGAGCAGCTCCTCGGTGTGCGACTGGGTCTCAGAGCCATTGCATGCCCAGCCTGTCGAGGCTGACAGTGTCTGCTCTGGTCCTGGCACTCCCCGAGGGCACCCCCAGGCTCTCCTGGCTGTCTCTGCTTGACCCCAGCTGTGGGGAGAAAAGGTCTGCGCCTTCCCTTTCAGCACAGTCCCCAGTGGAGAAGCTACGGCTCTCACCTCCTTCATGGGGGCCTAAATCCTGCAGACCTCCTGCCTCACCTTTACCTGGCTACTCCTGGGTGGCTGCTGTGCCTGCCCCTCAGGCCCCGTCCCTGCCCCAGATGTTAGCTGCAGAACAGGCCTGCAGAGACTGGGGCGCTGACCCCACCCTGTCAGCCCCCTCCACCCTGCGCCTCAGGGAACAGCCAGGGTCCCTGGGTTGACCCTCGAGCAGAGCTCCCAGCCTCCATCCTTGCCCCCACCCTTGGTGGCGCCTGGCCTCAGGCCCTGGAGTTATCTGCTTGGACATCAGCTTGGCCTTGTTGGAGGGTCTGGGGGCCTGAGG
>NW_007759728.1:6078-6551 GCF_000696425.1 Galeopterus variegatus | reverse complement strand
GTATTCCATTGTGTAGATATACCATATTTTAACATCCCTGGTGGTCAAGCGGCTAGGATTCAGCACTTTGACCATTTTTTTTTTCTATTGCATCACTTGTATTTTTTATGTTGGTTTTAGGAGGTGTACAGATGTCATGAATACAAACCATGTAGTAGTTTCTCTCACTGTTTAGTCTAACTATTCATTCTCTACATTACTATTATTTTTGTGTGTGTGTGGCTGACTGGTAAGGGGATCTGAACCCTTGACCTTGGTGTAATCAGCAACATACTCTAACCAAGTGAGCTAACTGGCTAGCTCTCCAAATGATATACTTTAATAAAGTTTTTCATTCTACTGTAGACTGGATTTTTTTCATTTTTTGTAAGATCAGTGTTTTTCATGTCCTGTGTAAAAAATCTTTCCCTACTCCAGGATTATGAAGATTTTCTCTTACATATTTTTCTAGTGACTTTCACATTCAAATTGAA
>NW_007759728.1:0-635 GCF_000696425.1 Galeopterus variegatus | reverse complement strand
CAGAAGATCTCTCTGCTTCCCAGGCTTTAATTAGATGAGGCTTTGTGTTACTTAGTTTCTTAGGTATAAAATCTCATAATTGGCACATAATGACTGCTTTTTCTCTCTCTTTTCCTTTCAAATCACTATATGTCTGAATGTGGAATTTTTTGTTAACATCAACAAATGTTCTCAAAGATTCTCCAGGTTGAGGCAAAAAAGAAGCCCATGTGTTTTTCAACAATTGCTTTGCCCATTAGCAGGGTATTTATTAAATCATGTTTGTGTTTAGGGTTGCTTTAAAACATCCTTCAGTTAATCCTTTCTTTTGCTGTGCAGAGCTTTTCATTTTGATATAATCCTATTTGTTTATTTTTTCTTTTGTTGCCTGTGCTTTGCAGATCATATGCATAAAGTCATGTTAAGTGAAATAAGCCAGGCACAGAAAGAGAAATACGGCATGTCCTCACTCATAAGTGGGAGCTAAAAAATAAACGAATAAATTTTAAAAAATAAAATAGAATACATTGAACTTTCAAAAGGAAGGAACAGAACTGAGGATACCAGAGGTGGGAAGGAGCAGAGAGGGTGAGGGAGGCCTTGGAAAATGATTACATTGTATAATGCTGAATATACTAATTATCCTGATTTCAGCA
>NW_007759727.1:6065-6552 GCF_000696425.1 Galeopterus variegatus | reverse complement strand
GTACAGAGAAGAGAAATAAGTAGCTCAATGTAAGTAGGTCAATAAATAAGGAATTGGTAAAATGAGGCTGGAAAGGGAGCCAGGGTTCAGGTCATAAAGAATCTTGTGTTTATACTTAATAGCTTGAATTATCCAGTAGGCCATAAAGAGTCACAGAAGGCTTTTAAGAACAAGGGTGGGATGGTGTAGTCATTATAGAGTTCACTCTGGTAACAGTAGGATGGGTGAATTGAAGGGGAAAGAGCATAGAGTCTCATGGCAGGGACACCACTGGAGGAGCTATTGCAGTAGCCCCAGAGGAGAAACGATGACAGCTGAATTAAGCAGTGGAGATGAGCACAGGAACAGCTCGAAAACTGCCCAGGACTCAATGACCAATGGAATGTGGGGCTACGAGTAGAGGATTCTCATCTGGGGACTTTGCACTGGGATGGGAAATATGGGAGGCAGAGAAACTCTGAATGGAGGGAAGGAAGAGGAAGAAGTT
>NW_007759727.1:0-574 GCF_000696425.1 Galeopterus variegatus | reverse complement strand
TGCAAAGAATGTTGTAATAATCAAAGCTGTCTAACCAATAAGCAGGTTCTTTGTCAGGTAGCGAGTGATCCATCTGGGTGGATTCAAACAAGGCAATAATGACTCTGTTAGGGAACATAGAGAAAGGAATTCTGGACAAAAAGTTTGAACCAGATATGTATTAAAGCCCATACCAACACCAAGAATGGAAAATTTTATTATACTGCTCTTAACAAGTGCCTAGGGTCATTTGTTAAAAATAATCAGAAAGGATTATGCCTAACGCAGAGTGTTAACAATGGGAACCTGAGAAGCCAAACTGCCTTTGAGCCAAAGGATTGGTGCAGGACCAGATCACTGAGGCTAATTTGAATGATCAGAGTTGGATCATAAATGCAGAAATGGAAAAGGCAATAGTCAAATAAATGAATAAAGCTAGGGAATCAGGATTTTTTTCAGTATAAATAATAATGGTAGCTAATATTTTTTTAGTGCTTTCTACATGTCTAGAATTATGCTAAGCACATTACATACCTAATTTTAGCTAATCCGTGCAATAACCTTATGAGCTAGTTACTATTATTATCACCTGGGC
>NW_007759726.1:5788-6552 GCF_000696425.1 Galeopterus variegatus | reverse complement strand
GCCTTCCCCAGAGAATCAGCAGCAAAGCAGCAATTTAGCACAACCACAGAGCTCAAGTGCTGTTTCCCACAGGAAATTCCCCCAGTCTGGGAGTTAACCAAAGCCACAGACCATAGATAAAGTTCTGACATTAACCAGTTAAGGTCTAACACCACCACAGAACATAGAAGAGGTAGCAATCTCCTCAAATGTTCAGGCATCAATGTAAAAACACAATGATTGAGAAAGGACAGAGAAATAGGACACCACAAAGGAAACAAAGCACCAGCAATGGATCCAGAAGAACAGCAGATTTATGACATATCTGACAGAGAATTCAGAATAACCCTCTTGAGGATGTTTGAGGAGTCACAAGATAATATGGATAGAAAATTAAATGATATCTGAAAAATAATCCAGGAGCAGAATGAGAAACTTGACAAAGGAATTGAATAAATTTTTAAACAAATAGAAATTCTAGAAATAAAGAAAACATTGTCTGAACTGAAAAAACTTGATAGAAAGCTCCAACAGCAGATTTAATCAGAGGAAAGAATCAGTGAGCTTGAAGATAGAACATACGAAGTTATCAAATCAGAGGTGCAAAAAGAAAAAAAGAATTAAAAAAAAGAAACAGAAATACAGCAAATATGGGACTCCTCAAGTGAAATAACCTTTGTATAATTGGCACACTTGATGGAGAAGAAAAAGGAAGAAATGTAAGAAGCATATTCAAGGACAAGATGGCTGAGAATTTCACAAGTATGCAGAAAGATGACAGCATC
>NW_007759726.1:0-880 GCF_000696425.1 Galeopterus variegatus | reverse complement strand
GTTTTGAAAAAGTCTTACATAATTCTGGAAATCCAGAAGGATTTCCAACTGCAAAGCAGTATGCATGCCCCAGAAACACCTGAGAAGGCTCCGAATCTCTCACTTATGGCTGACCTTGAGGCTCTGTGCAATCAGGAAGTGAGGGATAAGACAGGGCTGTAAACTTCCTGCTGGAGTGTTGAAAGCATGCCCCATCAACATGTACAAAGCCCCTCAACAAACACTGGGAGACATATTGGTTCTAGACACTTAGGGAAATGTCTATCCAATCATTAGCGGACCACTATAATAACTGAGCTGAGATTCAGTGACCATACATGACAAAGAATAATGACTTTACAGAATAATCCAAGAAAATCACTAAACAAACAAACAGCAACAATCAAAACCATAAAAACAAACAGCAGCAACAAACCCTGGGCAGGAGAAAATCTGATTCCCAGAGTTGCTATGTTACATTATTTTAAATGTCCAGTTTTCAACAAAAACAACAAAAGCAAGACATGCAAAGAAACAAATAAGTTACACACACCCCCCCCCACACACACACACAAGCACACACACACACACACAGAAGCACACAGCAGGAAATAGAAATTGTCCTTGACAAAGCCCAGAGGTTGGATTTATTAGGCAAAGACTTTAAATCAGCTCATATAAATATGTTTTTTTAAAACTAAAAAAAAAAAGTCTAAAGTAGAAAAAGGTATAAGAATCATGTCTCATCAAAGAGAACATCACTAAAAAAAAATTACAAGAACCAAGCAGAAATACTAGAACTAAAAAATACAATAACTGTAATAAAAAATTAATTACAGAGGCTCAACAGCAGATTTGAACTAGTAGATGAAAGAATCAGTGAACTTGAATATAGATTATT
>NW_007759725.1:6196-6552 GCF_000696425.1 Galeopterus variegatus | reverse complement strand
CCATATCTTCAGGAAGAAATGAAGAACGCTACTGAAACCCAAGCTGAAAGGTCCAGTTGTTGGGGATGATGAGGTTAGGAGATGAGGGGTCGGGGAGCACACAAGGCACAGCAGGTGCAAACACCTCGAGGAAGGGAAAAAATGGTGCTTTCTAGCAACCGGAGGAAGGAGAGCCAAAGCAAAATTTAAAAAAAAAAAAAACTAAAACTAAACAATGACAAATAAACAACCAGCCCAAGAGTGGTGTGAAAAAAGTGCAGCAGGGGCCAGGTCATGAAGGATGTTGCGGGCTAGTTTTCTACTATATTGTCAACTAGTTTTCAAACGTACATCAGCAGATTCTTTCCCAACTAAGA
>NW_007759725.1:0-500 GCF_000696425.1 Galeopterus variegatus | reverse complement strand
ATCTTGGCTCCAAAAGTATCAATAATCCCTTTCCTCCAACATCCTATTGCTAAGATACAATGCTCCTTTCTTCCATTATTAAGCAGTTATTTCCCGTTTCTTAGGTCATTCTCACAGAATCTGTGCTTCAAAATGTTTCAGGGTCCACACTATCAGGATGTGCAACATCCATCCACAGTCAGAAAAAGCCAAACTATTTTTTTGTGGGTGGGCGGGGCTTCTCAACATTCACTCTATGCCAATTAACTAATGCCATGTTGCAATCATTTGTCAAATGCGCTAACCTACAAGACCACTTTAAACTTTACATTTCTGTGATTCTAAATACTAAGTATATATGACTATTAGGTCAATATCCATCAGTAAGTCACCGATTAAAAAAAAATTATCGCTGAGTATATAAAAGCATGAAACGATAAAGTCACTTTAAACAAAGCAGGCTGACCTTCCTTTTTTTCCCCTCATACTAAACTTACCATGAAAGAAATCTGGACAGAGGT
>NW_007759724.1:5870-6552 GCF_000696425.1 Galeopterus variegatus | reverse complement strand
TGGTGCTGCGCCTGCCCCTCGCTCAGCCAGTGAGTGGGAACCGGTCTGTATGTGGGATCCGCACCCTCAGCGGGAGCGCTGCCATGCTCCCAAGCGGCACACTGTAGCAGTGCGCCACCGGGCCGGCCCAGTGTGAATATAATTTCAAAAATGCCCAACAAAATATTAGCAAAACATCTATTAAAAAATTGGTAAATTGGACTTTTTTAAAATTAAAAATTCTGCTTTCCCAAAGGCACTGTTAAACGAATGAAATGACAAACCACAGACAGGGAGAAAATATTTGTAAAACATCTATCTGATAAATTGTGTGTATACAAAATATACAAAGAACTCTTAAAACACAACCCAATTAAAAAATAGGCAAATGATCTAAACAGACACCTCACTAAAGAAGATACATAGATACTGCACAAGCATAGAAAAGGATGCTCACCATCAAAACAGCAGTGAGATACAACTATATACCTATTAATATAGCTAAAATTCAAAAAATTAACAATACCACGTACTGGTTAGGATGCAAAGCAAAAGGAACTCTCATTCATCACTGGTGAGAATGCAAAATGGAAGGTAGCTTGGCAGTTTCCTGCAGAGCTAAGCATAGCATTACCACACAATCCAGCAATCACACTCTTAGGTACATACCCAGCTGATTGAAAGCTTATGTCCACACAAAAAA
>NW_007759724.1:3266-4182 GCF_000696425.1 Galeopterus variegatus | reverse complement strand
AGGGGGTAATCTCTTTACTAAAAGTCTACCGATTAAAATGTTAATCACATCTAAAATATACCATTACAGCAACAGCTAGATGAGTGTTTGACCAAAAAACTGGGCACCATAGCCTAGCCGAGTAGACACATAAAGTTATCCATCACTTGTGTATACATAGGTTAGCACACACACACGTTTCCTCCTCTGTCATCTGAGAGGGTCTAGAAGCAATGACGCCCCAGTAGTCATGAGCACCCCAGCACCCAGATTTTGGTTTCTAATACTGTTCTCCAAACCAAATGTTCTTGGAGAATAGTTGATTCTATGACTGGAAGGAAATAGACCAGATGAGCCTGGAGCACCACGTCAGACCAGAAAGTAAGAAAATGGTAAAACAAAGAAAAGCCAACCCGCAATGACAGGGCTACGTGAGAGAGCCAAGGAGTCAACTGAAAGAGCTCCCGATGGCCAAAGCTGGCCTTCAGTTTTGGCAACAAAGTAAGTAAGCTAGTATTAGGTCATAACTCAGAGTGCTCCACGCTCCCCTGTGTGTTAGCAGCACATGCTCTATTGTTGTCTACCCTCCTGGGTTTCGACATTGCTGTCTACCCTCCTGGGTTTCCATTGACTCATTGTTCATTTGCTTGTATTTTTTGGTAGGTTTCAGACTTCTGTATTTACTTATGATCATTGTGGTAGGAAGAGAGTGAAAATAAATGAAATGATCAATCTGCCAAACTTAACTACAAGTTTCTTTCTTTTTTTTTTTTGGCTGCTGGCGGGTACAGGGATCGGCCCCAGAACCTTGCTGTTGTCAGCACCAACTGAGCTAACCAGCCAGCCTAACTGGAAGTTTCGTTGATCCTTCCACCGTGCTCAGATGCTCTACAGGAAATCTGGGGCATGATCTTTCCTACCTTAAGATCCTGGGGCG
>NW_007759724.1:0-524 GCF_000696425.1 Galeopterus variegatus | reverse complement strand
ATGGAGACCCTGAGACTTGGCATAAGATCCCAGACACAATGGTCTTTACATACAGCCTAAAGATAGCTTCTTCCAAAATCAATACAGGTTCTTCAAATACTAAAATAGTTCTGGGACATGCTGAGGTTTGTGATAGTGAGTCCGTAATCCTAGTGGTTGCGTGTTTGTGTGCATGTGCACATGTGTGGCGGAGGTGAGGGCATGGGGTGCTGGTGAGCCTGGAGGGAGGCTCAGTCTTAAAAAGGAGACTGACCCTGAGAAGCTTTCAACCACAAAGGACAGCCCACGTGGTCCTGAGGGGGACGCAGGATTCCTGCTCGAGGTTGGCCCATCCTTGACAGGGTCCCCAAGGGCTCAGGACTGAGGGACAGAGGCTGCCAGCATCAAAAAGAAGCAGCCCTGGCAGGGGGAAGGCCCGGTCTGTAGCAGCTCATGGCAAGACCTGTCTCCAGACAAAGTTCAGGCTGTCCAGGCCTCAGGGACCAGCACATCCACCCCCATCCTCCACTGCCACTCGCCGGCCC
>NW_007759723.1:6287-6552 GCF_000696425.1 Galeopterus variegatus | reverse complement strand
ACTGTAAGAAGTAAATTTTGATCCTTTATAAATTATCCAGTTTTAGGTATAGTGTTATAAGGAAAAGAAAATGGGCTAGAACATTGGTCATTTGTACGTTTTGTTCTTTGCCTTTGGATTCCCCCCACAACTTTTTAAGGTATAATCGACAAAAAATTATAGAAATTTACATTGTAAAACATGATTTAATGCATGTATACATTTTAAAATGATTACATTAAGCTAGTTAACATATTCAATGACCACACATGCCTATTTTTTGTGC
>NW_007759723.1:3977-4328 GCF_000696425.1 Galeopterus variegatus | reverse complement strand
AACATGAGAGTGCAGGTATCCCTTAGACACGATGATTTCCATTCCTTTGGGTATACACCCAACAGTGGGATTGCTGGGTTATATGGCAGTTGTAAGTGTAATTGCTTGAGAAACCTCCATACCATTTTCTGTAATGGCTGCACCAATTTACAGTCCCACCAACACGGTACGAATGTTCCCCATTTTCTGCATTCTCACCAATATTTGTTATTCTCTGTCTTTTTGATAAAAGTCTAACTGGAGTAAGATGACATCTCAATGTGTTTTTAATTTGCATTTGCTGGATGCTTAGTGAAGTTCAACATTTTTCATGTGTCTGTTGGCCATTCATATATCTTCCTTTGAGAAACA
>NW_007759723.1:0-636 GCF_000696425.1 Galeopterus variegatus | reverse complement strand
CGTTATGATGTAGCACAAGGCATCATCAGAAGCTGACCAGATGTGACTGCCCAATATTGGACTTCCTAGCCTCCAAAATTATAATACAAAATAAACCTCTTTTTAAAAAATAAAAATAAAAGGATTATTAATCTCTAGTATTCTGACATAGCAACAGAAAATGAACTCAGACACCATTTATTAAAGAGACTGTCCTTTCCCCACTGGGTGTTTTTGGCACCTTTGTCAAAGATCAATTGACTATGAATGTGTGGATTTATTTCTGAATTCTCTAATGTGTTACGTTCATCTAACTTTCTGTTTTATGCCAGTGCCATGCTGTTTTGATTACTATAGCTTGATTCTTTGGGCCTCATCAATCTGATGTTTATGTTTCTCTGCAGATTTGGGGAGTAACTTCCCTAAGGTTTGACTTTCTCACTGGCAAAATGGAGATAATTATAGTATCTACCCCATAAGGTTGTTGTGATGATTAAATGAGTTAATGTATGTAAGGCTATCAGAACAGTTCCTGGTCTACTGCTAATATTACTTGTTGGTGTACACTGGACCGGGAGGAAGGAGAGGGTGGATCGAGGATGGAAACGTGGTGTGTCTGAAATTGCCTGTGGACATCTGGCAACAGTGTTAGAAGCA
>NW_007759722.1:5997-6552 GCF_000696425.1 Galeopterus variegatus | reverse complement strand
TACAGCACTATTTACAATAGCCAAGAGTTGGACCCAGTCTAAATGCCCATCTTCAGATGACTGAAGAAGGAAAATGTGGTGTATCTACACAATCAAATACTACTGTGCTGTAAAAAAGAATGAATTTCTACCATTTGCAGCAACATGGATGGACTTAGAGAAAATTATATTAAGTAAAATAAGCCTTGGACAGAAAGAGAAATACTGCATATTCTCACCGATATGTGGGAGAAAATAAAAATAAATAAACGAATATAGAAATAAATAAATGGGTAAATTTTCCCCCTGTATCTAATAGGCCAGGCCTGCTAGTAGCAAATTCTCTTAGATTTTTTCCTTTTTTATTTTCCTAACAGATTTTGTAAAATTTTAATATTTATTTTTTGATTGGCATCATTAGTGTATATTGGAAACATAATAATGAGTACATATTTAAAGCTCATAATTTGATGTTTTGCATATGTATAAGCCAGTGAAGCTATCATCACCATAAAATAGTGAATATGTCCATCTAATGCAGAAATTTCCTCATGCACCCTTCCAAACAAAAAAAAA
>NW_007759722.1:0-687 GCF_000696425.1 Galeopterus variegatus | reverse complement strand
TTAATTAAGAGATCAGAAAAACTTTATACAAATTTCAATATCTTCTCACTAACCAATCTTCCTCATACTGTATCTAAATATGCTTAATTTCATTGTCTTCCTGGTTCATTTGTATAAGTTTCCTTCTGATGTTTCTTCCAAAGGAGTCTCACCTCATCATTCTACAATAATCCATCCCTCCCTTGCAAAATGTTCAGAGTGATTTATGGCTTCATCTCACACCTATGTGAATTCTATCAACCTGTGCTGACTTCTGGTGTACTGGCAATAGTGCTTTGGGGAAGGGGCAGGAGATCAGGTTGAGAGATGTGTTGATTTATAGCATTTGCCTACATCTGGGGCCGAATATCAAGTTCTCCAGAGATAGCATAAACCAAAATTGGTTGAAGTACAGCACCAACTGCTCTCAAAACTTCAAAATATTTTGCTTCTCATCTCCAGTCCTAACTCCTTAATTAAGTGTACCCTCTAATTTCTAGGATGATTCTAATATCCTTCCCACCTATGATTCATTTTGCACAAAAAACCCAAAGTGACCTTTTAAAAGACATAAATCTCATCTTTTTAATTCACCCAAGTTTACCATAGATAACATATTAATGTCACTGAATTATATTAATGCCCATGGATAAATTATTCCTTAATTAATTCTATTTTTATTTTTTTATTATGTTTGTCTGAAAATAA
>NW_007759721.1:5932-6552 GCF_000696425.1 Galeopterus variegatus | reverse complement strand
ATCTACTCATCTGTCTACTTTCCCTGTAGTAGTCAATGGCACCATAAATAACACAAACAGTAACACGGGCCTGAAACTCTGCAGTTAACTTCTGGTTTGCTTTATATATTTATTTCAGATTAAGTAATGCATTTACTTGGAACAAAATTCAAACGGTACAATTTTAATCTCACACCTATCCTCCTGCCCCCCATTACGCCTTCCTGGAGGAATCTAGTGTTACCAACCTCTTGTGTATCCTTCAAGAGATACTTTATATTTAAATATACAGTAGGTATCACTGGTAAGTATTATCAGCTCTTCGAAAAACAAAAACGCTCTCATTTGTTGTGATTGCTGATTTCCATGGTGTAAATACTCCCACAATGGCTGATTTCAAACTACCAACACAAAATCACTGGCCATGGACTTGGGAAAAGATGCACACAATTGGTTCTCACAAGCCAGGGTGAGCGGGCTTCAGCCCACCAGTTTCATATGTGCATGCACATCTGCATAAATACATGTACGTGTGTGTATGCATCTATACATATAAAATATATACCATATAAGTACACAGATATATTTTACTCAAATGGAAGCATACCATACATACTTCTGTATATATATGTATACCACAT
>NW_007759721.1:0-345 GCF_000696425.1 Galeopterus variegatus | reverse complement strand
TTTCCTTAAGAAGTATAAAGCATTACTGTTCATTACTATTCAGAGTTCACTTACCACAATGGGTAAAACCAGTCAGATTTCTCTTTAGATTTAGGTGAAAGGAGGATTTCCTTTCCTCCTATATTAAATGTCTCCAATCTACCAGACCCACAAACCATGAACTAAACCACAAAAATCAATGGCAATAAGAGTCTCAACAATTCAGCAAACAGTAGTACATCTAGACACTTGATACTGGCATCAGAAAGTTTATAGCACAACCTCAAATGGTTTTAATATATTATTAGAGTTAACATCTAATTATATAGTGAGGCAAGAGATACTACAGAATAGTTGAAGAAGCTA
>NW_007759720.1:5756-6552 GCF_000696425.1 Galeopterus variegatus | reverse complement strand
AGAATAAACTTTTGTATACATTTTTAGTAGTGTACTGTTTTCTGGTTTTTTGTTTTGTTTTTTTCTTTAATGTCATGGTCTCACAGGTGAATTACAGTGCGGATCTTTAGGATTTTGAAGCAAGGCCATGTAGATGACCTGCGGACAATTACCTGACTTTTGAGAGACAGCTCTTGGCCTGCTTCTGAGCCTTAGCAGAAACTGAACACTTAAATATGGATCACCCACATATGACCTGAGTTTTCTATCGTGAACTGTGTGCTACCTAACTCATCAAGCCATAAAATTGGGCATATACAGTAATATTCCGTCATCAAATGGAAGTGGTATATACGTGATTGAGCTGGAGGAGGCCCTGCAGGTACAAATAACTTAGAGAAGTGACCCAATATCATGCCCTACTCCTGCTATACAGCTTTCTTCCTCCCATCCTACACCTATGGCTTCATGGGGAGCTTCCTGTGACTAACTGACAGAAGAAGACTTGGCCTATTATACAGATGCTTCTGCAAGATATGTAGGCACCATACAAAAGTGGATAGCTGAAGCACTACAAGCCCCTTCTAGGGTATCCATGAAGGACAATGGTGAAGAAAACATTTTCCCAGTGAGCAGAATATTGGGCTGTGCACCTGGCTGTGCATTTTGCTTGGAAGCAGAAATGGCCCAGCATGCTATTATATATCCATTCACAGTCTGTCACCAATGGTTTTGCTAGATGGTAAGGGATTTAAATGGGAAATTAGTGATAAGAAACTTTGAGAAATAAGTATTTGTATAGACCTCTGTGGATTCA
>NW_007759720.1:0-712 GCF_000696425.1 Galeopterus variegatus | reverse complement strand
ACACACACACACACACACACGTGTGCACACAAGCACACACAACTGAAAATTGCATCAGGATGACAATTCAGTACAGATATTCACCAGGCTAGGAAGGTGATGCTACCTCTAGAGATGGAGGGATGCAAATTTTGAGAGTATTATCTGAGCCTGGAGGCCAAGGTGTGGAGACTGATGTGAGCCCAAATTCTACTTCAATTAATTAAATGCATTATCTTATTTGACAGACACCATTATCTGCCCTTTCAACTATCTGTCCTTCTGCTGAAGAGTCATATCACCCAAGGTCACATTTCTTTCTGGCTACTCCATATCCAATGACCAATATAGGAGTATAAAAAGGGATGGCCATCTTGTCCCAGGCAGAACATCTCTGAAAGACATTCTATCTCCAGAACATCCCGTAAGGAAGGCTGAGGCTGTGGTCGAGCCTCCAATGCAGGTTCATTTCTTTCCCTTTTCAGTTCTGTTTTCGTTCCTTCTCTTCCACAAGTATTTATCCCAAGAAAATTCTTCACAATAAAGAATAGAAACCTGCACGCAAAAATTGATCTAAGAATTGGCTTCCTAGAGAAATTAACCTGTGATGGTTATTACTGGAGCATTCTGAGAAAGGAAGCTTTAATATGGGAGAACTGGTTAACAATCAGGGCCCCCCATCTACAATAGCATGTGCAGCATACATAGGCTCTACGCAACGGAGGTGCAACTT
>NW_007759719.1:5535-6553 GCF_000696425.1 Galeopterus variegatus | reverse complement strand
GAGCCCCATGTCTCCGGAAATGGGCTTGCCTTAGTATCTCTGCCACACCAGTCATTGACTGGGACCAGCTTATGGGAAACATGGCTTCAGTGCAAATGTGGCAATAGATTTTGGTGTGCTACAGATGGTATCTTTGTTCAATTATGCTCCCTGAAGTTAGAGATCTGCAAGGCACATTTTCATGGCCCCAGATCTATTGTAAGTGCATGGTAGGTACTCAAGTAGTACCTACTGACTCACTTATATGGGGATTTAATTTGTATTTAAAAATGGTCTAGAAAACAGTTTGAAAATTTCTTATAAAACTAAATGTGCAATTACCATATGACCCAGCACTTGCACTCTTAGCCATTTATCCCAGAGAAATGAAAACTCCTGTTCACATAAAAGCCTGTAGACAGATGTTTATGACAGGTATTATTCCATTTATATAACATTGCTAGGGTTAGGGAGAAGTGGATTGCGGAGGGAAGTGGGTATGGTCATAACATGGGAACACAAGGAATCCTTGTGGTTATAGAATTGTTCTATATCTTGACTCTGGTGGTGGATACATGAACCTACACATGACAAACACACAAACAAATGAATATAAGAAAAACGGGGGAAATTGTAATAAAATAGGTGGATTATATCAATGTCAATATCTTGGTTGTGATATTTTACAATAGTTCTTCAAGGAACTGGGTAAAAGGTGCACAGGATTTCTCTATATTATTCTTACAACTGAATGTGTATCTAGAATTATTTCAAAACAAAAAGTTTAACAAAAAAATGATTTTATGCGACAAGATCAAATCTTTAATGAGATCTTGTGACTATAACCTTCCTTAGCAGAGCCTCTCTCTAGCATAAGTGTGAGAAATGGAAGATACTATAGCTTTCGTAATGGTAAAGCTATTTCTTATTTCTGAACAAACTGGATATAGGAAATTTGTCTATTGTAAGAGAAAGAAAAGAGTAGTTAATACTAGATCTCTGGATTTGGACAAATTGGTTTAAATCCAGTTCCTGCCAC
>NW_007759719.1:0-827 GCF_000696425.1 Galeopterus variegatus | reverse complement strand
CAAATAACAATTTTCCAGAAAATACTGTTCTCTTTGTCAGCAATGTTCTCTACTGCATCTCAATCTAGTTAAGCCCTTCTCCTATTTCAAGACTTAGGGACATATATCTTCCTCTAGGAAGCCTTTGCTGACCCATCGGACAAGGAAAAAGGCCTCTTTCCTGTGATTCTACCTGTTTCCCTTTCTATTCTTGTGAGATTTTTGTCTGTTTTATCACTATGCCTATAACACCTGGTACACCAAATGTTGAAGGAAGGAATGAGGATACTTTCCATTTGTGTCCTTTGTTGACATGTGAATTCCAGCTGGAAAGAATACATCATTTGCATTACATTTACATGGTAAATGAGGTTCTAATGCAGCTGCAATGTGAACCTTAGACAGAAAATATAAAAAAGGAAATTTGAAGTCACGAAGAGAAACAGACACCTCTGCCTCTACTAGTATTGTTAATATAATTATGTTGATTATAGATATAAATGCAATGGTGAGATTACTATAATCTGATAGGTCAGATTTGAAGTTTCCCTTAATTAGGCTAGGTCAGATTTGAAGTTTGCCTTGATTAGGAAACCTTTATTAATTGGAAATATAATTTCTCTGTATATTCAGAATATACAGCCCATAGTTATACTGTAAATTAGCTCTAGTCCAGAGAGAAGCTAAAATCACAGTTGCCAGGAAAAATCTTTAGGATTTGTGAATTTAGAGCTATATAAATCTAGAGACCCCACTTTAGCATTAACTACCTTAGAGTACGGTTGGGAAGAAAGGTGCATGTTGAGTTTGGAGATTCCTCTGTAGAAGCTGACTGAGTGCATTATACA
>NW_007759718.1:5772-7725 GCF_000696425.1 Galeopterus variegatus | reverse complement strand
AAAAAAAAAAAAAAACACACCCCAGAGTAGAAGTAAAAAATATCAGCAGTCTCTTCCTCTAGGGATATATCTACATATAGAAAGAAACCCCTCTGGCCTCAGAAGAGCAAGAACAACACTGTCATTGTCGGCTTTTGCAGTGTACAAAGTGAGTATGATTCACCAGCAAAGTATCCCAACTCGTGGAATTACTCATACACACTACACTTGCCTTCTGATAACATTGATTCAATCATATCCCTAGAGCATCCCAGTACACAGTGAAAGCCAGCTACCTACCGCAAGCCACTAAAGCATTTTCTTTCTCTTGCTATTAACACTCCCGAAGAACTTTATCTGCTCTTGTTGTTAGTATCTAAATTCAAGACATTTATCCATTAACTATCTTGTTCTCATGTTTACTATTCAGATAAGAGCCCAGAAACACAACTTTCACACCATATTCTGTGACCAAAAACATTGCCTACCCTTGGCTACCAGTGGAGGAAGGACTCTGGAAGTCTATCTCTTCCTATTTAGATGAAGGCTTCTGGCCCTGGAGAAGGTAGGGATTTTACTACAGGACATCCAACAGCTGGTATATCTGCCAGGATTAGAACCCACAACTTGGGACAACCAGACTGGCATCTTTTTCACTACACAACTCCACCTTCCCTATTAATTTTCTGTGGACCAGATTATTTCTCACTGAAATTCTGCAATTTGTATGCTATAATTATAATCACATTTCAAAGTCCTACCAGCTCAAAGCCCAAATCAATCTCTCTCTTTCATTCTTTTTTTTTTAAGGTAAAGATTATTTCACTGTCACATAAAGCCTCATTCTTCAGTACAAAACAGCTTCATCAAAAGGTAAATTTACCCTCAGAAAAAAAGACCAATTTCTCATGTATGTTATTTCTGTTTGATAATAGACTTTAATCTACAAGCACAAACAATTCTAACTACCATGACAAGGTCTGTGATTCAACTAATAATGACTGTATTTGGTAACAAAAAGCACCAAAACTGAAACTTTGTACTCATCTTATAGGGCTAATTCCTAAAGAAAGTGATTTCTTTCCTTCTTTCACATTGTAACCTGTGTTCTTTTTCATAACACTATCACAATTTGTACTATTCTTTATATATTTATTTGTTTAATGTCTTCTATCTCATTATACTGTAAGTTCATGAAGGTGCAAATGACCACCACATGCCTGGAGCCCAGCACATAGACTGTCCACTTCAGAATTGTGAGGACAGTAACATCCCTCAGCAGTCACTTCATTTCCTAGATTTCTCTAGATGTCTAGAAATACACATATTAACATGAAGACTCCTAAGCTTTCACTCCTCACCACAAGCATGTATGACCACTTCCTATGAGAGTGTTAGAGCCCCAGAATGATGCACATAGTACTCCACGTCTTTACGTTGAACATCTGTTCTTCACACCTGATGATTTGTTATTTAACTAATGGCTGCTATCCAGAAGGGTTATTAGCATGTCAACTTAGTTTCACAAAGTGGCATAAAGAGCTTATCTTGACTTAATTCCAAAGCCTAACTCTCTATACCTATGTTAGTTTATGATAAAACTAATAAATGTTCATTCAAAATAGAAAATTCAGTGATACTTTCACCAGCCTGCCGCATCCCCTCAAAACAAAAAAAAAAACCAACTTAATATTTGGGTGGGTGTCCTTCATTTTTTTTTCTCTATGTTGAACACATTTTAATGAATTGGAATTGTACCGTATATGCCATTTTACAAAGTGCTTTTTACATATAATGTGATGAAGAGCTTTCTATGTCAATAAATACTCTGTTGTCACTATTGCTTTGGTTAGTCATGCTTTGATTTGCTGAGACCTCCTAAGCAATAAACCCTTCCTTTTTAATAATATAATGTTAACAGAGAGCAATGACTAGTTGCTTTAACACACATAAGGCAGCCTCCACTCTGTGCTA
>NW_007759718.1:3982-5157 GCF_000696425.1 Galeopterus variegatus | reverse complement strand
GTTAACAGAGAGCAATGACTAGTTGCTTTAACACACATAAGGCAGCCTCCACTCTGTGCTACGTGCTGAGTGGTGTTAACTTACATCGGGACAATGTGGTAGAAACCCCATCAAAGGGTCACATAAACCCCACTGAAACTGAACATCCGTTCTAGGAAATGCTATTGATTCACATCCCGCTCCCCTCTCACTGTGCTGAACTAATATAGAGCTTCATATCCTCATCTGCAGCTTTAATTCTACACAACAAAATATAATTCATGTGTTCCCAACAAGAAGAATCTGCAGAGGAGGGAAGACATCAATAAAACATGACCGCAGCAACTGGACATTCCACGGCTTCTCTGAGGTGTGATCACACGTGGCCACCATGGGCACACATCTGTGCATGCAGTTCTCACTCAGCAGTTTAAGAGATGAAGAATCACCTCATTACAGAGCTGCCGTGGATGAGCACACTCTGGGGTCTGCCTTCCCTCCTCAGAGCCTAGCCTCCTCCCATCGTGGTCCATCATGATACCCTTCACAGGAGGGAGAGGGGAAGGCTTACCAGGCCTCCCATACACATTGCCCACCTGCTCTAACACAGTTAAGTGGTCTCTGTTTTTCAGCTACCTGGATGCACAATGGAAAAGATTAGGGGCCGACCCCGTGGCTCACTCGGGAGAGTGCGGCGCTGGGAGCTCAGCAACGCTCCCGCCACGGGTTCGGATCCTATATAGGGATGGCTGGTGCACTCACTGGCTGAGTGCGGGAGGGTTGCGATCCCCTTACCGGTCACAAAAAAGAAAGAAAAGAAAAGATTAGGAGTCACAAAATGTGTGCAAATCTACATAAAAATACAGTGGTGCTTCATGTTTCATAGGTAATGGCTTAAAGCCAAGCCAAGAGGAGAGGCAGTGTTCATGATACTGTTTCCTCTACGGTGCTTAATACCTAACAGAAATTAGCGAATTATCTGCAAACACTGTCATAGAAATTAGCAAATTATCTGCAAACACTGTCAGACTTCCTGAAGTCCCCATGGTGCTACCTTCCTGCTCTCAACTCCAAATCGTTCAGGAGCTGCAGGCTGAGCCAGCTCTCATCCAGCACTCATTCGCACACATATCCACTCAATAGGTATGACTGAGTGTGCCAGCCTCTAGGGTGGGTGCTGGGGATAGAGGAATGAA
>NW_007759718.1:1172-1375 GCF_000696425.1 Galeopterus variegatus | reverse complement strand
TTAAGGTGTTAATGAAGAAGCACATATTACTATATCCCAAATTTCCAGTTTTTTATATTTTGATAACTATAATTCAAAACTGGGTCTCCTTTTAATTTTATGCATTTTATTTTAGGAACTTGAAAATATTTTTTCTTCTAAGAAAAAATCTATCAGTTTTAGACTGTCAAAGTGGTTGGTAGCATAAAAGAAGTTCAGAACCT
>NW_007759718.1:0-253 GCF_000696425.1 Galeopterus variegatus | reverse complement strand
AAGATGGTTTTTAAAGAATGGGGTAGATTATAGATGTGGAGTCATAAGAGGTCCGGTAGATGAAATAACACAAACGAAGACAGAAGGACAGGGAAGGAATAGGAAATGATTTAATCTATTGGTGGGTTAAAGAAATCAGTGGCAAATAAAGTAGGAAAGCTAGAATGGGATCAGAGGATGCAGGAGAGTATGTGTGTGTGAGAGAGAGAAAGAGACAGACAGACAGACAGAGGGACAGAAAATCTCTTTTCCA
>NW_007759717.1:5906-6553 GCF_000696425.1 Galeopterus variegatus | reverse complement strand
GATTTACTACTTCTGACTGTTCTGGGAAGTAGTTTAGAAAGAACATCTGCAGCCATTTCACGTGGATTTGCCAAAGAGACTGACAAGCCAGGTGTTTATCTGAACAAACTTGTCTGGATTTTCACACAGCTTGGACTCCAGACTCTTCGCTGAGACTTGGGATACCCAAGAGATGGGACTGTGTTTTAGGAGCCACCAGCCCAGGGGAGTGGACAGGTCCCTGAGCAAAGCATCAGAAGGTAACGCCCGCTTTCCCTGCCCCACCCACCTCCCCAGAATCAGCTGTGCCTCCTCCAGGCTCATGAGGTACCTGTAAATAGCTCTGCCATGCCGGGTGCTGCTCCTGCTTGCTGCTCCTGCCCACTGGACCTGCTTCCTGGTTCATAAACAGCACCTTCCTACTGTGTCCCCAAGTGGTGGAAGGGTGAGGGAGCCCTCCAGGGCTCTTTTACGAGGGCACTAATCCTACTCACAAGGGCTCCTCCCTTGTGACCTAATCACCTCCCAAAGCCCCGCCTCCTAACACCATCACATTGGGGATTAGATTCAACATATATGAATTTGGGGGAGACACAAACATTCATACCATAAAATATAACAACTCATTGAGTATTCTCATAACATATTTTTAAATTCCACCACACGGG
>NW_007759717.1:0-260 GCF_000696425.1 Galeopterus variegatus | reverse complement strand
TTTTTTTTTTAAGTGTAGCTATTAGTTATTAACATAATTATTACAGTTATATGCATAATTATGATGTCTCAGGCAGTTTGGGATTCTGTAAAAAAATACCATAAACTGGGTGGCTTAAAAACAACAGAAATTTCTTGTTCACAGTTCTGGAGACTGAGAAGTCCAAGATCAAGGCTCCAGCAGATTTGGTGTCTGCTGAGGACCTGCTTCCTGGTTCATAAACAGCACCTTCCTACTGTGTCCCCAAGTGGTGGAAGGGT
>NW_007759716.1:5444-6553 GCF_000696425.1 Galeopterus variegatus | reverse complement strand
TGGGCCCGTGCTCTTGCCTCTGCGCCTCACTGCCTCCCGAAAGTGGTATCTTAAATTTGTGTGACACGTTTGTCTTAAGGCTGGGTAGGCAAATAGGATTTATGCCAAATTTAGTCAATTAGTAGTAGTGCCTGGAATGCCGTGTTGGGAAAGATGTTTATTGGGCCAGATTCTCTGGCTGATTAATGATGTCTGTCATGTGCGCTGCCGGGGGGGACTGCAGCAGTGGCTGAGGGTTGGCCGGCCCCTCCTCTGGTTACTAGGAGGCACAGTCCCTCTTCAGGCACAATTGTGCCTGCATGAACTTTGTGTTGAACAGCAATGTATACTCACAAGTAACCCGATGATTATAAGTTGGTGGTGATGTATCATTTGCACCCGGTTGGGAAGAAACTTCCACCAAAAGAATGCTTCTGAATTGCCACTCTGGAAACTATCAAGTTGTGGTTAATCAGCATCTCAGGAGCTGATGTTTTTGGAAGTCAAACACACCTGAAGGCACCCCGGTGTTATCTAGGGCACCTTCAAGCATCCTATTTAGAGAACGTTTCTTTTCTGTCTTGAAGGAGAAGTGGAAAGTGAACAAAGCCCAGATAATTGATCAAAACAAGAACTCCTCCAGCCTTAGGTGGCACTGTAATCTATTACTCTTCGTTCATAAAAGCTTTATGGATTGCTTGCTTGCTACTATATTTTCTTTTCTTTTTCTGTTTTATTTGCTTTATCTTTTCCTTTTTAAATTAATTTTTAAGTTGACAAATAAAAGTCATATATGTTTATCGTGTGTAACATGCTGTTCTGAAATATGGATACATTGTGGAATGGCTAAATCACGTTAATTAACATACGCATTACCTCACATACTTTTCATTTTTTTGTGGTGAGAACACTTACAATCTGTCTCTTAGCAGTTTTCGAGAATACAATACATATTATCTGTAGTCCCCATGCTGTAGGATAGATCTCTTGAACTTATCCCTCCCAACTGAGGTTTTATATTCTGTTTTCTTTTCACACTCATTTCTTCAACCCTCCTCAAACAAACCAATCACCCAAATAGTTCAACAAATAAACATCTCCACCAAGGACCTTTACTAGTGTTATTTTTT
>NW_007759716.1:0-250 GCF_000696425.1 Galeopterus variegatus | reverse complement strand
GCGCCCGCACTGTGCTCAACCAGTGAGTGGACCAGTCTCTATATGGGATCCGAACCCTCGGTGGGAGTGCCGCTGCACTCCCAAGTGCTGCACTCTACCGAGTGCGCCACCAGGCCGGCCCGAAAATGGAACAATTTGGTCAGGCTCCCCTTGCCTTGGAGCTGGTTCAGGGTGATTCCGTAAACATTCTGTGTGTGGGTGGAGTGAGTGCATCTACAAGGTGGCACCACTTTGGCTGGTTTTTACTGTC
>NW_007759715.1:5689-6553 GCF_000696425.1 Galeopterus variegatus | reverse complement strand
TTCTCTTCTCAGTATTTGTCCAACTCCAACTACTTTCCTTTTTTGCCAAGCATCTAATGGACGGTTAATATACAGTACAATCCTATTTTACATTTTGGGGGTCATATCATCCTCACAGTCACCAAACATCAAACCAAACCACCCTTCATGTGTTTTGAGATTTCTTTGTCTACTCGGTAATAAACAATTCATGCTGCCTGCTCAGAATATAATATTGTAGAATGGTGTACCCCAAGTGGTTCACCTCTTTAGCCATGAGCAACAAGGAAGGACTTCCTTTTGCCTCCGTTTTATGAATTTTGTTAAATGTAGGGTAATTACTGTGGCCATAACAAATAAAATACAATATGGGATATGATGACAAAGGCACCATGAAATATTCCATGAAAAATTACCTCCTCAAAGTCCCATCACTAACGCCTGAAATTTATTACACTATGTTAAGCATCATCCTTTTTGTGGAATGTTTAAAAATGAAATAATACTGAAATATGAAGTACCTAATCTCATTGTGAACTAGTATATCAGCTTACATTGATCCTCTAAAATAGGTCATGTAAGAAAACTGAAGCTTTAAATGTAAATAACTTGAAAATTGTAGGAAAAGTCAGGGAAGAAATATGGACAGCAAGATCTAAATTTCTCTGTTAAAATATCACTTTTATTGGTATGGCTGAGTTGAGCTAATTAACACACTCATTACCTCACATACTTATCATTTTTTGTTGTGATAACACCAAAAACCTACACAATAAATATATATAATTTTAATTACTAAATAAATGAATGAATAGGTAGAGAGAGAGAGAGAGAGAGAGAATATTACCTTTGTGGGGCCCTAGTTAAAGGCATCTCGATGTGCCT
>NW_007759715.1:0-403 GCF_000696425.1 Galeopterus variegatus | reverse complement strand
CACAGATAAGTGAGATCATATTTGTCTTTCTGTGCCTGGCTTATTTCATTTAGCATAATGCCCTTCAGTTGCATCCGTGTTGTCATAAATAACACAATTTCTTTTTTTAAGGCTGTTTAGTATTTCATGATGTGTATATACCACATTTTCTTTATCCATTTTTCTGTTGATGGACACGTAGGATGTTTCTATATCTTGGCTATTGTGAACAATTCTGAAATGAACAAAAAAGTGCAGATATCCTTTCGACATACCAATTTTAATGTATTTGGAGGTATACCCAAAAGTGGATTGGTGGATTATATGGTTATTCTGTTTTTAGGTTTTTGAGAAACATTCATACTATATTCTAAAATAGCTGTACTAATTTACATTCCCACCAACTTTTCTCCACATGGTTGCT
>NW_007759714.1:6042-6553 GCF_000696425.1 Galeopterus variegatus | reverse complement strand
CTGAGTAACATTTGTTTGAGTTGTAACAGAAAGGATTCTTACAATGGTTGAGAGGTTGGACTATATAGTCCATCACATCACTCAAATTCTGAGATTAATGAGTCCAGAGATATGTGAAGACACTGTAATCAGTTTGCTGTAATCACAAATGTTATACAAGCAGAATTCCATCTCAGGCTCATAAAAGTTTTACATTCCTTGTAATGAAGATCTAGTTGATAGGATTAACTCTACTCTGTGCCAAGAAAAGGACAACTGACCTGAGGGTAGCTATTACAAACCAAAGTCTCCTACATTTTCTATCAAAACACAGATTGGACTAGATAAATCAAAATCTATGTTTACAAAAAAAAACATGTTCTAAATTACTATGGGTCCATTTTATTGTGTATCTTATTTTAATCTTATTTTAAAACTTAATAACAAAAATATGTATTTCAAGAGCTTTTGAAGTTATAAATTAAAATTTTATAAAATAATCAGCCATAGTAGATATTTAAAAGTATCAGTG
>NW_007759714.1:0-474 GCF_000696425.1 Galeopterus variegatus | reverse complement strand
TTTCCTCCCCCTTCACTATTTTTTCTTGATCAATCTTGTTAGATTTATCAAATAATCAAATGTGGCTTTGCATTATTTCTCTACTTTTTGTTCATTCTTTATTTCATTGATTTTTGTTCTTACCTTTTACCATGAAATGGTTGTTTGCGTTCTTCCAAAATGATTTTGTTTAGACCCTAACTCCCAACGTGATGGTATTTTAAGAGACGGCATTTGGCAAGTAACCAGGTTTAATGAAGTCATGAGGATGGGGCTCTATGATAGGATTACAGTCCTGATGAAAAGGGAAAACAGAAAGCTCACCCTCTGCCTCGCCCTCCATCTTTCTCTTTCTCTTAATGCACCACCCACCCAGAAAGGCAATGTTTTCACACAGCCAAATGCAAGCCAGGAAGGAGCCTTCACCAGAAATCGAATTGCCCATCAGCACCTTACTCTTGAACTTCCAGCCTTCACAACCATGAGAAATAAATT
>NW_007759713.1:5330-6553 GCF_000696425.1 Galeopterus variegatus | reverse complement strand
AAAACAAACTGATTGTTCATGTGATTTATTTTTAATATTTGTATATTTCTAATATTATTTTTGGTATGTTTAATATTCAGAATGTTGGAATATCATAATTACATCAATATTTTAGTCAAATTTTTACATTAAACAAACTAGACTAATAAGTTCTGTCTTCTACACACAAATTCTGCTATTTGAAGGATCTATTCCTCCTACTGGGGGTTGGATATTGCTTTTTTGAAAACACAAAAGAGAAAGCAATACTTTTCATAATGGGAGATTCTTCTTGAGAAAAGTATAGACTTAGTTTGCTAAAGTTATCATTATCCATAAAATATAATTTAGGAAAACAAAAACATGTTTTGTTTAAAAGTAGAAAAAAAAAAAAAAAAGGAAAATCAAACCGGTGACAGATAACAGTGACAAACACAAACAGGCTGATTAATCATTACCACAGGCAATGCCCAAACTTGTTTCTGGCTGAAGTAAGATCAGTTTATTGTTGAATCTACAGCTTCATAAAAATGACAATTTTTATTTATTTTTTACTTATTTATTTATTTGTTTTAGCATATTCATCATTACAAATCATAATCTTTCCTCATGCCCTCCACCTGACCTGTCACTCCCCAAACCCCCTCTCTCCCTTCCCCCATCTCTAGTATCCTTAGCTTTGTTCTCTCCTTCTGAAAGTTCAACGTATTATTGTGGTCTTTTCTTTCTTTCTTTTCTTTCTTTCCAACGTATTATTGTGGTCTTTTCTTTCTTTCTTTTTAGAAAGAAATGACAATTTTTAAAGAATGAGTAGTACATAAAGATAGAGAATATTTAATATTCTCCGACGACTTTTGTTCCCATCACTGTAGATATTCTATTCATATTTTTACACCATCAAGCAATGTTTGTAAAATGATGGAAGCTTCATAGGAGCTATCTTTCCATTACAACATATTAAATCATATATATTCAAAGTAGTTAACATCTATAGGATCATGGGAGAAAGCTTCCTGGGAAAGAATTCTGACTTTCTGCTTAGCAGTAAAAACACAAACACTTGTTTCATAAGGATTGACGAATAATATTGCAATTACTAAAGTAAAATGATAATAATTTATTGGACTCTCATAAGTTTATTTATAATCTTTGCTTACATACATGAATTATGATCAAGCACAACACAGCGATTTTCTATGACTTAAAATAATTGGATAAGCATACTATGAACATAAAAATGATCA
>NW_007759713.1:0-540 GCF_000696425.1 Galeopterus variegatus | reverse complement strand
ATATCTTTGTAAAATTTCTCATATCTGACTTTTCATTTAACTTCTGTTAGCCCCTACCCAATGACATAAATTTAAGCCTAAATCATGGCCATTATAATAAGGACAATGTTCTTAAAATCTTAAACAATTGTTTTCAGAATACACCCTGACATTATTTCTTTCATAAGCTGAGACATGAGGTATATCCACCCAGGAAAATAAAAAAACAATTACAAGCTAAAACAACATAGAAGAGTGATTAGCTGAGAGTCTCAAACTTGGTTTTCTTTAATATATTTTGACAACGGTTTGAAAGTCAGTACCTAAATACCAGTGAAAAGTTCCTCTAGATGTCTAATGCTTCTCTCTTTTACTTATGAAAATCTAAAACTGGAGGTGATACCCCAATCAGACTGGCTACTATAAAAAAGACAGAGAATAACATATGCTGGTGAGAACAGGGAAAAAGAGGAACCCCTCTGCACTGTTGGTGGGACCAGAAATTAGTACAGCCATTATGGAGAACAGTATGGAGGTTCCTCAAACAACTACAGATAGAAC
>NW_007759712.1:6231-6553 GCF_000696425.1 Galeopterus variegatus | reverse complement strand
ATTCTGCAATATTTTCACACAGCTGGAGACCATCAGTGCACAGCTGTGTGCACAGGAGTGCGTGGTTCTAAATGTGATTGAAGCAACAGACTGTCTCCAGACACATGCAGATACCGACATGTGTTGCATAAAGTTTGTGCTGGGTCACCTTGCTCAACTCAACCTACCTCCAAGCCATGCTTTTATACCCCACTTTAAGGCTCCCCCATACCCATATGACAAGAGGAAAGACTCAAGTGGCTCAGGGGCCAGGCAATAGGGTCTGAGGAGTCCAGAAAATGTGAGACTGCTCTCTTTCGAGGAGAGCAGCTATTTAGTTTGA
>NW_007759712.1:0-813 GCF_000696425.1 Galeopterus variegatus | reverse complement strand
CATAGCACTTGGCTATTGAACACAGCCAGGATCAGAGCTGACTCTGATACCCTCCTAACATTATTTTGGAGTCAGTCCCGCCTTCCCAGATCCCAGGCAGATTTTTCTCACCTAAGTTTGTGCCAATCCTGGATTGTTCCTGATTGTTCTCTTTTACCAAAGGGGAAATCAGACTAACACGTACACAGGGCCACACTACTAATGTCAAAGAGAAACTTGATGCTTTGTCCCACTGTTCTTTCAGTCTGCTGTCACCACAGTAAGAATCACTTTGGTGCTGGGGCCAGGGTGAATACAGAGGTAAGTGAAGTGGCCCTGGCTGAGATGGAGACATGGGAGCTTGGCAGAACCTGACACAGTCTAGTTGGAGCATAGTGTCAATGCTATTTGAATTTTCATGGATAAAAGGGCATTAGACTTGACAAAATGTAGGCTGTTAACCTTTAAGAGAGCAGCCTCAGCAGAAAAGTAGGGCCAGAAGCCAGATGGCAGTGAATTAAGGAAGCAATGAAAAGCAGAGGAAAGGAGGCAGCTGATAACATTGATTTCAGACATTTGTGGGTGGAAGGAAGAAGCTATGAGGCATAACAGAATCAAGTGACATTTTTATAAGGTAAGGGAGAATGAAACGTTTTTGAAGGAAGAAGGAAAAGAGTCTGCAAAAATCAGATGTTGGAGACAAACTCAAAAGAGCAACAGGAAGATGGTTGAGAACCAAGATGAGGAAAAAACATTAAGAGGAGGGGCCCTCTCCTCAGACACACGAAGAAAGCATGAAGAAATAAACATAGAAACAAAATACCACCAGGTGTG
>NW_007759711.1:5699-6553 GCF_000696425.1 Galeopterus variegatus | reverse complement strand
ATGTAGTCTGGCAATATTCCAAGATTTCTTTTTAAAAGTAACTCCATATGTGTACCGAAAATAAGCTAGTGATGTTTTAAATCAACTGGAAAGAGAGGCTGTTCTTTTCAATTTTTTTTTCCTGAGCATAACTTTGAAGTGCAGCATTCAGGGATTATGAAGGTTTGGGTTACCTGCTGAATGAAGGCATGGAAAATTATGTGAAAGGACCCTTTTAAAAAAATGTACTTTAAACTTATGAAATATCACCTGTGGTTAGGAGAAAGTGTGCAATTCAAAGGATTTTTTCAACCTAAACAGAAAGTTAATTTTAAATTAAGATTATATTTTCCAAGTTTTCTATGGCCACAAGATCATAATCAAAAGTTTGTGGCTCACTTATTTTAAATGCAGGGGATCATGGGGACAAGTAAAGGCTATTAAACTAAATAAAATGTGGGTAAATTTATAATGAGTTAGGTACTGTGAGCTAAACTGAACCAAAGACCACAGCTTACTATACAGTAATGATTGTTTCACAGCAGGTATTTTAAGTGATTTTATTTTCAAATAAATTTAACTTGTATCTATTTCCCTGTAATCTGTTCTGAACTTGATGCATTCAAAGGCATGAGTGGGGAAAATTATATGCGTGTGTGTGTGTGTCTGTGTGTGTGTGTGTGTGTGTGTGTGTGTTTATGCCATTGGCAATATTTTTAGCTAGGGAAATTTGCAGGTATTGCTAAATTTGCAACATGTAAATATAAAGTAAAATGTGTTTGAATAAGCATTATTTTTCAGAAAGCAAGGGAGATGTAATAATACATTATGAGAGATGGTCTTTGCCTAAGATATCACAGACACCTGCTATGGTT
>NW_007759711.1:0-665 GCF_000696425.1 Galeopterus variegatus | reverse complement strand
TATTTTAAGTCAAAATACTATCACTAATCACAAAGAAACAAAGACGTGTCCAAATTTTGAAGGAATGTGGGTGTCCCAAAGCTCAGATAATGAATTTTAGCTCTCTCTGGAGAAAAGCCTTTCCTGTATGTAGCCTGGCAATATTCCAAGATTTCTTTTTAAAAGTAACTCCATATGTGTACCGAAAATAAGCTAGAAAGTAACTCCATATGTGTACTGAAAATAAGCTAGTGATGTCTTAAACCAACTGGAAAGAGAGGCTGTTCTTTTCAGCATTTTTTTCCTGAGCATAACTTTGAAGTGCAGCATTTGGGGATTATGAAGGTTTGCGTTACCTGCTGAATGAAGTCATGGAAAATTATGTGAAAGTACCCTTTTAAAAAAATGTACTTTAAACTTATGAAATATCACCTGTGGTTAGGAGAAAGTATGCAATTCAAAGGATTTTTTCAACCTAAAGAGAAAGAGTTAATTTTAAATTAAGATTATATTTTCCAAGTTTTCTATGGCAACAAGATCATAATCAAAAGTTTGTGGTTCACTTATTTTAAAGGCAGGGGATCATGGGGAAAAGTAAAGGATATTAAATTAAAGAAAATGTGGCTAAATTTATAATGAGTTAGGTACTGTGAGCTAAACTGAACCAAAGACCACAGCTTACTATA
>NW_007759710.1:5952-6553 GCF_000696425.1 Galeopterus variegatus | reverse complement strand
AGTCTGGTTAAGGAAGATAACGGTTTCAGAAATAATTTGTTGCCAGGTGTAGACGGGAGAGTGCTGGTTGGCGGCATTTATCTTTGAAGGGTTATTTCTTGGTGAGAAATGTGAGTATGTACAGCAGATAAGGAAACGGGATCTTTTCTGAAGAAATATGTGCGGGAGATTTCAAATTGTCCGCTGGGGAGAGAACTATCTTTTCTGAAGACATATGTGCGGGAGATTTCAAATTGTCCGCAGGGGAGAGAGCCGACCCGGATGCTGCAGTAGAAAGATCCAATAACTACCCCAGCCCACCTGGGGTCCCAGGGGTCATGGATGAATAATTGAAATGTGTACCCGTCCCGCCTGTTCCCAACCCGCCGAAAGATTTGGTTGATATATTGCGGCACCTGAGGATCATGAATCCGACACGACCAGAATCCGACACGACCAGTATGGGCATCCCCCATAAGTTTCCGGCCACCAGTGACAATAATCTTTATATGGGGAACCGGCTTGAGGGATTAATTCACTCCCTGTAAGGGGAATGGTAATGAGACTTCAGCATCCAGCTGGAGAACAATCCCCCGTGGAAGGGAGTAGTGTGGTTTCACCT
>NW_007759710.1:0-222 GCF_000696425.1 Galeopterus variegatus | reverse complement strand
CCTGCCTGTTCCCAACCCGCCGAAAGATTTGGTTGATATATTGCGGCACCTGCGGATCATGTATCCGACATGACCAGTATGGGCATCCCCCATAAGTTTCCAGCCACCAGTGACAATAATCTTTATATGGGGAACCGGCTTGAGGGATTAATTTACTCCCCGTAAGGGGAATGGTAACGAGACTTCAGCATCCAGCTGGAGAACAGTCCCCCGTGGAAGGGA
>NW_007759709.1:5156-6553 GCF_000696425.1 Galeopterus variegatus | reverse complement strand
TCCACCCAGCATTGTTATACAGTTAGCACATAGTCAACCGACCCAAACATCCATCCATCCATCCAGACAGCCTTCCAACCACCTATCCATCCTTTTCCCCAGCCATCCACTCTGCGTGCATCAGCAGCAGTCTAGGGCCCAGGTATTCAAGGACGAAAAGCCCACAGTCCTTGCCGAGAAAGAGTTCATAAGGCAAAGGAGAAGCAAGATATTGAAACAGCTAAAGCACAACAGGATAGGTATGATAATAAACATAAGCCCAGAGCAGCACGGAAACAAAGAGACTAAGGTGCCTGAAGAAGCCTTCCCCGATGTCTCCAGGAATAAAGGAAGATGTAAATTAAATCTTATAAAAAGAACAGGAGGTAAATTGGAGAATGTTGAACAGAAAGCAGCTCATGTAGCAACCTAGAGAAACAAAGAGTAGGCCCCAGAGAGCTTGCATGGCGAGGTGGTGGGCACCTGGTGGGTACAGGCACCCGGTGGGCGTGGCAGGTGGCAGTCTGGGCTAGAGCACTTCTTGGAACGGGAATGGATCCTGCTGGGCTGTATCGTGCAGTGGGGTTGATAGAGGCTGCTGGCAACAAACTGGACACAGAACTAAAAACTGTGGGTGGGTCAAGGAATGCCTAACTCTGGTCAGCAAGGAAGGTGTCAGATTGGGGGTGTGGCCACAGTTGGCTTCAGGGATGGGAAATGACACGCACCAGGACCCAAGTGCAGAAAGTGGGAGAGGCAGCCTGTGGGGAGCCGTCCATGTCATAAACTAATACAAGTGTTGGACAGACAAGTCCTGCAAGCTAAAATTTGGGTAACCAAGTAATCATCATGGACAGGGACCAGTGAAGACTGGCATCTTCCCCTGGGGCTGTGCACTCTTCTGTCTTCAAGGGAAAGCCCCCCAACTCAGGACCCAAGAGAACCAGTGACTTCTGGAGACAATGCTTCCCACCCTAGGACAAGATTGTCCTTCTGTTCTCAGCACTTCAACTCATTCAGACAATTTTACCTTTAAAAGCACCTGCCTTTCTATGTAAGAGAGAAACAAACAAAAAAGCTTTTTAGACAATCTATAAGAAATCACTTTATAAAAATAAACAAATAAATAAATGAAAAACAAAGCTCCTCATAGCATCCAGAAAAGGGACAAGGAAATTGTGCTCACCTCAATTGCCCAGAATGGCACTCAGCCATTTTCTAGCTCTAAAGAACAGACATTTTTAAAAGATACACTTGGTAAACTTGCTACTGGTACAATTTACAAACTCCCGCTAATTTCACACTAATCACTGTTCTAGGACTTAAGTAATGATCTAAGCAATGTTCTACCAGCCCTGAAACTAACATCAGGGATGTTAATGAGTATTTCCTATTAGTAAAAAGCAGGTGTCCACAAC
>NW_007759709.1:1151-4034 GCF_000696425.1 Galeopterus variegatus | reverse complement strand
GAAACTAACATCAGGGATGTTAATGAGTATTTCCTATTAGTAAAAAGCAGGTGTCCACAACACAAAGAGGATTCTTTCCTCTCCTCTCTGGTTTGAGCGAGTTTAGACAGCAGGAAAGTACAGCATGAAAAAAAAAAAAAAAAACCGATCAGAATTAGAATTTGTTGTCTTAAGGTGGCAGATTTTAAATGACCATAAAATTACTGTCCCATCGAGAGGTGGTGTCCACCTTCCCCCTCCTCCCCTCGGTCCTAGGCAGGCTCTGGGACTGCTCTGATCAGTGGAATGTGGTGGAAACGATGCTGCCACTTCTCAGGCTCAGACCTTGGCAAACTGGCAGCTTCCATTTCTTGTCTCTTGAAATCCTTTTCATAGAAGCCCTGAGCTTCCACATAAAAGCACAGCTACTGTGAGACTACCATGCTGGAAAAGCCACATGTCGAGGCTCCCACCGTCCTACCTGAGCTCAGCCTCCCAGCTGCCTCCCACGGCACCAGACATGACAATGAAGCCGTCTGGGGCCCTCCAGCAGCCCAGTCCATCCACCAGCTGAGTACAACTAAGTGACCTCAGTTGGTGCCTCTTAGAGCAGAAGAATGATGCTACCAAGCCTTGCCCAAATTTCTGTCCCAGCAAATCATGCCATACTAAGTCTGAGGTCATTTGGAATGCAGTAGGACGTCACCAGAACTCATGGCCTAACAATCTGAGGAAAGAGAGCAATTTACTAATTAATGGTATTCTTTGCTTTAAGGAAATGCTCGGTGTTTTTGAACTTCATCTCTTCTTTCTGAAGAATTTATACAGACATATAGTTTGCTGTTCCTCAGCAGCCTCCACGCAATTCAACAGACCTACTGTGCGCTCCCAAGTGTAACAGTTTAAGTATTGCCAGCTCCTTTAACTCGTCCTGTTTAACTATGGTTTTCTGGGCCTTACGCCACCTTCCTCTCCATCAAGACTTGGTTAGATGCCATTAGATAACTTGAAGAGGAAAGAGAGGGCACGGTGATGAAGGATGACATCCCTTTTTCCAAAAACATAGGAAATGGGGCCTTCCCATTGAGAACCTCAGAGAGATGTCAGATCCTCTACACCCCTGTGAACCTGACGCCCCCATGAGCTGATGTGCTCAGGAATGGCCACACGGTCTGGTCATGAACCCACATTCTATTTTTTCCTCCCTGGACATTCAAAAATGTCTTGATTCACATATAGGTTTATATTGATTTAACTCTAACAAGGTAAAACAAAATAGAATAAAGTGACTTATTTTTATGTGATATACCCAAACCCAAAATTCACAGCCACTGGAATTAGTGAACCCAATAATGGCCTAAAACCAGGAGATTCTGGTTAAAGATAAATCAGGAAGTAGCCATGGGTGTAGGGAGTCGGTCATGCTTTCCACCGTGGATGTCAGCGATCCCAGATCACAGTCCTGCCCTCTGGAAATGTGTCCTCGGCCCTCATGGGTAGTCACCATGGGCCAGCCATTCTCCTGGCCAGCCCCCATCTGCAAGGGCCCTTATGCCCCAGCTGGGGCCCACGTTTTTGCATAGACACTTTTATCAGAGCACTTTCCAAGATCCCAGAAAACCCACATCCAGGAAGTGTCTGTGAGGTCCCAGACAGAATGCCCTGGGAGTTCATCTCCCCGGCACATCCTCACTGTTTTTTGCTGTGCTCAGCGGCACTACACAGCCCTCAGAAAGGGGAGGAGGGGCCGACCCCGTGGTGCACTCGGGAGAGTGCAGCGCTGGGAGCGCAGCGATGCTCCCGTCGCGGGTTCGGATCCTATATAGGAATGGCCAGTGCGCTCACTGGCTGAGCGTTGTGCGGGCGACACCAAGCCAAGGGTTGCGATCCCCTTACCAGTCACGAAAAAGACAAAAAAAAAAAAAAAGAAAAAAAGGGGAGGAGCAGCTGGTTTGCCATCTGTACCTTTTCCATTGGAACAGAGATTCTTAAACTTAATAGAAGATGCCTTATATTATGAATCATAGCATTTAGTATAGATTTGAGTGTTTTCCTACCACAACGGTATCTTTATTCTCCTACTTTTAATGATATTTTATCATTCACTTAGTCTCTACTGTTTCTGGTAATAAGGCTAATATTACCCATATTTCAAATCTGAACACCTGAATCTTCTAGGCATTTTCAGGGGACAGGCACACACTCCCACCAAGCATTTTCCTACCCAAAGCAAGCCCATTGAGGTTGAAGTGACTGTGGTGTTGGCCTGAAGCTGCCAAACTTGCTTCTTTGTACATTACTTTTATTGGAGACACAAGGCTGAGCTCATGAGTATTATTTTTTTTGTCTTGGCTATGACCAAGAGTTCAAAAGTTATGGCTCCAGTGCAGAAATCTGCCTTTTATGCTGATTACTAGAAAGAGATGCTAGGTGTCTTCAGTAGTATTCCAATTAGCTTTATCAAGTGCACAATGCTGAACACCCATATAGATCAACAAAACAGTATTCCTGACACCAAATTAAAAAATAGGTGTAGTACAATAAAACCTCCCTCCATGATGAAAAATTATAGGCTTCAGTGATACCTTTCTAGCACGTTCAGCAGAAAATGAAGGCCATTGTCTGGAAAATTTAAGCTTAAAAAAAATCCTGAGCTCACCTAAATTACCTAAATATTAGAAACATTATATTAAAGTGTTCTACTTCAACCATTTCTTTTCTTTAATCCTGGCTATCTTCTAAAAAGTCTAATTTAAGGACACCCATGGTATCTATGTATTCTGACTAGTGCTTAACATTTCACTCTGTCAGTGCTCGATGCACGTAAAATAGTAACACATACCGTACTGACTACATCTTGCTTTTCAAAAATTAATATATCAGATAATTAGGTATCCAAAATAT
>NW_007759709.1:0-933 GCF_000696425.1 Galeopterus variegatus | reverse complement strand
GTGAAATAAAAGATTGGTCTCAGGCATTACTGGTGAAGTGCAAATTAGTGCAACCCCTTTGGAAACTACTTGGCATTATCTACTAAGTCTGCACACATACCGTGACCCAGTAATTCCACACCTAGATAAATTTCCAACAGAAATGTGCTGTGACAGAATAGACATTCTATGGCATATTTGTACAATTAAATAATATACAGCAATGAGAATGAAAGTATAAAAAATAAAATGAATATCTTCATTAACTACAATATGATAGAAAACATTATAACACAAGAGAATTGCAATTTAACATTGAAAGAAAATAGTCAGACATCAAAAAGTATATACTGTAACATGATTCTATTTACTTCGAGTTCAAAAATAGGCAAAACTAATCTATAGGGTTAGAAGTCAGGATGGTGGTTACCCTTGGAAGGAGGACAGTGACTGAATAGGGACATGAGAGAGTTTCTGGGATGCTGGCAGTGCTCTGTTTTTTGATCTGGGTATTGCAAAACTTCACTGAAATATACATTTGTGGTTGTCTGTGTTATTCATTGCTGTTGTGACAAACTACTCAAGACTCAGCTGCTTAAGAGAACATTTATATCTCACAGTTTTTGTGAGTCAGGAACCCAGGAATGGCTTAGCTGGGTTCTCTGGCTCAAGACTTCTTACAAGGCTACAATCACCATGAGCTGTGCTATGGTCTTATCTGAAGGCTCGACTGGGAGAGGATTTTCTTTCAAGGGCAATCATGGGCTCTTCATGGATGGGTATGCTGAGAGCTTCTGATCCTTGCTGGTTGTTGGCTGGGAGCCTCTCCCAGTTCCTTGTCATGCGGATCTCTCCATAGGGGCAGCTCACAACTTGACATCTGGCTTCCACCACAGTGAGAAAGTGAGAGAGTGAGACAGGGCAAGCAAGGCAGAAGCCAGAATCTTTTTGTAA
>NW_007759708.1:5701-6554 GCF_000696425.1 Galeopterus variegatus | reverse complement strand
TTGCTGCCCTGTACTCTCAACCTCTCTTACTTTCTTATTTTTAATTTTTCATATATTACTATCACCTTCTATTTTAACATTTTTTGTTTGTTTGCATGTTTGTTTATTTAATAGTCATGTTGTCTCCACTAGAATGTAAACCCCTCAACAGCAGGATTTTCCTTTTCTAAATCCCCCACCGATGTATGTCAAACACCTAAAGTAGTACTTTACACATGGTAGGTACGCTTTGTAAATTACTTAGATGACTCTGATAAAATACAGAATTATATATATTTTTAAATGACTATGTATACAAAGTAACTAATTCACTTACTGATGTAATAGCATGAACAGATAAATTTATCATATGGGAATAATTGTCCTTTTCTAAAAAAAATTAAGAGGTATTTCTAGTTATGGACAATGTAGTTTTTGAGCTTTTAAAATATAACAAAAGGAAATATTAACAGACATAAAAATACTTACTCAGCTCCTAATATTTATTTTTTCCAAGTGTTTGGAGATTTTCCTGTTATTCTTCTGTCATTGATTTCTAGTTTGTTTCATTGTGGTTGTGTAACACGCTTTGCATAATTTTAATTCTTTTAAAAATGTTAAGGTTTTTTGTGGGCCATATATGATCTATCTTAGTATATGTACTACAGGTACCTGAAAGTATGTGCATTCTGCTGTTCTGGGGTGGAGTGTTCTACAAATGTTGACTAGATCCTGTCGATTGATGGTGTTGTCCAGTTCTTCTCTATCCTTGTGGATTTCTGCTTAGTTGTTCTATCAGTTGTTTGCAGAGATGGTGTTTGGAGTCAGTTGTTTGGAGATGGTGTTGAAGTCTCCAAATAATTATGGTTTTGTC
>NW_007759708.1:0-864 GCF_000696425.1 Galeopterus variegatus | reverse complement strand
TAAACCCCGAACAACGTGGTAAGATTGTTCACAAAAAATGCCACAGTTTGTTTACAACCTAGTAAAGGACCATGTATAAATGATACATACAAGCACTTTCTAAAATCAATAAAGCATGTTCCAACTGGTTTTTTAGTGTTTGCTTAAATTTTTCACCCATTTCCTATGTGTTTGTGAATAGATAATTTTTTGGAAGGTCTGTAACTTTCATCATGTTTTCAAAGATAATGAACAGGAAAACTACTAATTATACTTATATTCAAGAAATTACCTCCTTGTACAACCAACAAACTGAAGAAGATCATAAAGATAATAATTGTATTAAAATTTGTTTCTTGCTATCCAGTAAACATTTTGAAACACAATTCCTAGTGGATAGTGTAAAATCTTAATAGAAGAGTGCCCTCTGCTGTCTTGATAAGAAATGTCACCACAAATGGGGGTACATTAGTGCATCCTTGATTCTTCCAGTTACCAGTCATGGCTAAGAATAATAATAATAGTAATAAAAATCAAGTTATGACAGCATAGTCAACTTTTCTTGTAAAACCAGTATTATTGGGATTGAGAAAAAATATAAATGCCTTTTGGGCTTTTATCCGAATTTTCTCCCAACTGAGACCTTTATGTGGATCTACTCTGTCTTTATAGCTCATGTGGTTAGTTATCTCAATTAGTAACACTCTCCAAGACCTACAAAAAGAATTATTTGTTTTTACTTGAAAAAATATTTTTTGCCAAGCATAGTTACAAAAAAGCTTTGTGTGATAAGACACCTGAATTTTATTTCCAGTTCTTTTACTAATCCACTACCTAATCTTAGGTAACTTAATAAATATTTATTAACATCTGTTAACCTCTTTT
>NW_007759707.1:5553-6554 GCF_000696425.1 Galeopterus variegatus | reverse complement strand
TAATTTTTTTCTGTCTTAAATAGAGACAAAGGTATTTATGAGGAATAAAATACATAAACTTATTTGGAGCCATCAGAATAATCATAAAATTGAATTTTTCAAAGAAAATGTATTAATATGGAGATTAGGTTAATTCCTCAGTTATAACATTACCTGCCCTTTGTATTCCACGGGTTTCAGTCCTGCATAAATGGGCACAAAACTGCTAGCTAAGAGAACCTAGATGCATAAAACAAAGAAACAGCTCATGAATACAGGCATTAACATTCAGATAATAAAGTTGATATATTACTTACTATAAAAATCTTATTAAGTGAATAAATCTCATATATTTCAAGAGCACAACGGCATATACTGAAATAAAAGATAACACTTTTAATATCTGAAAAGACCCTAAAGAGATAGGTACAAGTCCATGCTCTGACTCAACTTCATCTAAGTAAAAATCAGCATTTTAATTGTAGACAACCAAGTCACTACAATATTAAATTTAAGGTAAATCTAAATTCCTGAGTATGAACAGGTTACAAATAAATTCTTTACAGTGTTCTATCATATGCTGGAAAAATCCTTTTAAATTTGCACTCTTATTTTCTAGAGGAACAAACCCCTCTAATTATTATAGGGGAGATTAGCCCCTAGCTCAGGGATGTTCTAATTTATGTCATCGAGATGTTGCTAAGGGAACACATTTTATGTTCTAGTGATGTGCTCAGGGTATACAATGGGACCATGGCATCTAGGTCAATGGGACCATGGCGACTACATTTTATCTTCCATTTACAAAGTTGAAAAAGATTGTCATTTAGGATATTACCATTCCTTCCAACAGAAGAAGATGGGGTCTGACAGCTTTTCTGAAACATAAATGTTTTATTTTGCAGTATAGCTTCCAAATCACCAGTATTCTATTTGAAAACATATAGCATTAGACACTGAATATTTAAGCTATAATCTTTCGACTGATAAATGAAAGCCTCTATGGCTGTTTGTTGTCAAAA
>NW_007759707.1:0-818 GCF_000696425.1 Galeopterus variegatus | reverse complement strand
GTTCTACTAAACATTTAGAATGTTTCTTGTATAACCTTGGACAAATGTTAATTATTCAGTATTCTCCTTACAAGGTATTAAACATTTGTATCAATTATTTCTCTTCTGTTCAATGAACTCAAGTAATTACACCAATTCTCTGAATAGTTATGGTTCAAAACAAAGGAAATAGAAAAACGCCATGTTTACTTTCAGCAATAGATTGCTATTGCTGCTATAACAAATTACTACCAATTAAACAGCTTTAAAAAAAGACAAATATATTATCACACAATCTGAACGTCAGCAGCATGCTGAGGGTCTCACAGGGTGAAATCAAGGTGGAGGGAGGATTGCCTGCATTCACTTTGGGAGGCTCTCGGGGAGAACTGGTTTCCCTGCCCATTCAGATATTAAAGGAATGTATGCAATGCAGAGCTCAGGACCCCCTTTCCTTGCCGACTGTCAGTGGAGAGCTGCCATTAGTTCCTTGCAGTGGATTGAATTGTGTCCCCCCAATCTCACTGAAGCTTAGTCTCCACTGTAACGGATGAGGGTGGGAAGTCCTATTATGGTAACTGAAAGGTGGGACCTTGAAGAGGTGATGGATTTTGAGGACTGTGAACTAGAGAATGGATTAATAATGGTGGTCATGGGCATGATTCTGAGGGCTGTAAAAGGAGAGGACAGAAGAGGTTAGTCTCTCTCTACTCCACCACTTCTGTGACACCCCTGTGTCACTGTCACCACCACCAAGGCCTTCACCAGATGTGTCCCCTGGACTTTGAACTTCCCAGCCTCAGAAACTGTAAGCAATAAATTTCGTTTTCTTTATAAAT
>NW_007759706.1:6159-6554 GCF_000696425.1 Galeopterus variegatus | reverse complement strand
AGTCACGTGCCCATTAACTTTTTTCTTTAAAATGAATTTTGAGCACCCTTCTGAAAGTTCAACTTTTAATAGTCTTTCTTCCTTTCTCAGCTCCCACTTATAAGTGAGGGCATGCAGTAATTTTCTTTCCGTGCCTGGCTTATGTCTCTTAACATAATTTTCTCCAAGCTTATCCATGTTGCTATGAATGGCAGAATTTCATTCAAAGAGTAGTTATGATTTGTAAAGATGAGCATGCTAACAATACTGATTTGATCATCACACACTGTACACAAAAACTGATAGTCAACTCTGTACCCCATAAATATATATAATCAAAGATAAATAAATAAATAAATAATATTTTTTTTCCTTTTTGTCTTTTTTCGTGTCCGGCAACGGATCGCAACCCTCAG
>NW_007759706.1:0-618 GCF_000696425.1 Galeopterus variegatus | reverse complement strand
ACTTAGTAAGCATCTCTGGATAACTGTTTAATGTATCACCGTAAAGATAACAATAGGAAGAACCAAGAGGCATCTAGGATGGTGTCTTAGTTCATATATTAAAAGTTGAATTCCCGGGCTGACCCTGTGGCACACTCGGGAGAGTGCAGCGCTGGGAGCGCAGCAGCGCTCCCGCTGTGGTGTTCGGATCCTATATACGGATGGCCGGTGCGCTCACTGGCTGAGTGTGGTGCAGATGACACCAAGCCAAGGGTTGCAATCCCCTTACTGGTCACAAAAAGGACAAAAAGAAAAAAAAAAGTTGAATTCCCACCATAACTGTTGAGAGTGGGAAATCCTATTATGATAATTAAAAGGTGGGGCCTTGAAGAGGTGATCAGACTGTAGGACCTTGCCACAGTGAATGGATTAATAAATTGATGGTTTAATGGTGGTCATAGGGGTGGTTCTCAGGGCTTTAAAAGGAGAACACGTGAGGAGCTATCATCTCCCTGTGCTCCACCATCCTGCCGTGTGAGAGCCCTGCACGTCACTGTCACCACCTATAAGACTCTCACCTGATGTGTTCCATGGATTTTGGACTTCCCAGCCCCTCAAACTGTAAGCAATAAATATTGT
>NW_007759705.1:5841-6555 GCF_000696425.1 Galeopterus variegatus | reverse complement strand
TCCTCTGCCTTTTGTTGCTGACCATGTGAGATAATGAATATTCTCATAGTTCTTTGCCAATCGACTATTCCCAGGCTTATGAAAATTAATCATATATTTTAGACATCTAGAGAAGACTTTCTGCTACATCCGCCATTAACTCAAATTCTTTTTCTTTTTAATACTATTCAGAATATTTTCTGCTGAAATTTAATCCTATTTACTCTTCATTTTAACTTTAAGAAAACGTTAAAATTAATTGTTATCCTCAAAATATATATTTGAAGAACTTTATTAAATTAGCCATCCTGCATATTCCTTCCCTCCATTGTATTTGGGAAAAAAAATAAACTGAACATATTTTTATTTTCATTTTTGTACAGATTCATATTTTAAATTTTATTTTAAAAAATTAACATGAAGAAAAATGTACTTTTTGGTATAAAATTATAGAATTTTCACATATTAATACAGTTGTGCAACCACCACCACTATCAAGATACATAATATTTACAGCATTTTCTTAAATTTCCTTTTAATATTCTTTTGCTATGACTTAATCACTTCTGATCCCTGGTAACCACAGATCTATATTACAATTTTATGTTTTTAAGAATATCATATTAATGAAATTAAATAGTATGTAACCTTTTTTTTTTTGTCTTTTTCCATGTCTGGCAACGGGATCGCAACCCTCGGTGTTGCTCCCGCGCCTCGCTCAGCCAGTGAGCAGGA
>NW_007759705.1:2517-3297 GCF_000696425.1 Galeopterus variegatus | reverse complement strand
TGAGTCCATAGGGAGCTTATGTGTATGAGTAGAAGGAAAGGAATAAGAAAAGGAGGGGCTTCCAGTAAATTGCCTGAAGGAAAAGTACTAGCCATTGAATCTGCCAAACCTTACAGGCATCTATGTCCAAGAACAGTTTTGGGAACGTTGTACTCATTACTGCTTTGGAGCCCTTGAGTAACTTGCCACGGGGATATGATGTTTCTCTTCATCGCCCCCTGGAGACCTCTAAATAGAACAACAAGTGTTTTCTTATTTGGGAAGATTACCAAGCAAAGAGAAGAGTACTTCTGACAATGAAAAACAGAAATAATGGTTAGATTACTTTGTATTTTCTGTGTTGTTTCACCTTCTAGCTGCCATTCTTCTTGGTCCATGTGATGATTTACTGGCAGACTAGCACATCTAGAGCAGACATATTTTAAAGAAATATGCAAATAAATCTCTGGAGAACTGAAAGTAACTAAAGGAAAGTGATCTCTCAGGGTTCTTTAAATTTCCAAGTACAGAGTAAAGCCCCCCTTTATATTATGTCCTAATAAATCACATCCTCACACAAAGTTTTCTGAAAATCAGTGTAGAAATAATTTTTTGATTAGTAGTTTTTCCTTTTATCATGTAGTTTGTTTTTCCAATTAGCATCATTATGTGTGTGTGTGTGTATCTGTATATACACACCAAAATTTTTTCAGAAACAATATCCTTCATCCTTGTTTTTTTAAGACTTTCCTCTTTTATTTTGCTAAGATTAGTTGGAAAGAAAGAACATATAGCCAGCCA
>NW_007759705.1:0-749 GCF_000696425.1 Galeopterus variegatus | reverse complement strand
CACACCGTGCTGAGGGTTACGATCTACTTACTAGTCAAAAAATAATAATAATAATAATAATAATTACTTCCTCTTTTGTCTAGATTGAACTGGGTAAATTGTTCGCTTGTATAAACTGAATTCTGTCCCTTTTGTGTAGCCTGCACACCATCTTTAATAGTAGTAAAGATGTATGAGGCATTAAACAAGAGGCAATAGTATCAGAGAGGAAATCAAATATCAGAGATTCCAAGAAATAAAATGCCAAACACAAGATAACATACACAATGTTTTCTGTATCTTCACACTCAGATCATCCTTTAGTAGCTGTAATTCTAATAACGCCTAAATATTAGTGGCTGAAAATGAGGCTCTCGGGGAGGCCTAGTATGACTGGAGTCATGGACTATTCGAGTTAGGATCACCTCTGCTTTAGCTGGAATCTCTTCATGGTGTATGAATCCCCTCAATAACATCCATGATAAATAGTTGAAGAGTAGAGGCATTTGACTATCTAAATATTCTTTAATATTTCCTGTGAAGGCATATTTCGACCCATCTAACAAGACAACCAGTGAAAGCTGCTTTTTCTTTTCACATTTCTTTTCAGCTATCATGTTCTAAGCTCTATTACATATCAAGTAATTATCAGGCTATGTTCATACAAAGAAAAATAAAAATGCTTTTAAGGAATCTATATTACCGGAAGAAAGGATTGTGAAAAGAGAGAGGAACATAAAGCAATATTTTATTGCAAAATCCAAAATGTC
>NW_007759704.1:6095-6555 GCF_000696425.1 Galeopterus variegatus | reverse complement strand
TATTTCTGGTTTGTCTATTCATTGTTTAAAGAAAAGCATTACTATAAAAAGGTAAGTTTACAAATATTCAAAGTACATAAAAGAATATTATGAGTGTTTTAAAGTACATGCAAATTCGTTTTAGTATTAGAAAGGTTGCTGTCTCATTTTAGGTATCTTCTCATTTCAGTTCTTGTTACACACTTATTAGATTTATCCTTATCTAAAAGACTTTTATTTATTTATTTAATATAAATTTGAATTATATTTTGGGCTCTGAGAGTTCAGTTTCTCCATAAAGAAAAGGAATACAGTAGACTAGAGCAATAGAAAATTTAGGACCTCATTTAAAAGTTTATGTATGTTATGTGGCTCTTTGCTAATAATTTTGTAAGCCATGAAGAAAAGTCATAGGTTTTTTTATTTATTTTTTTATTTTTATTTTGTCAATATACAATGTAGTTGATTATTGTGTCCCATC
>NW_007759704.1:0-364 GCF_000696425.1 Galeopterus variegatus | reverse complement strand
GCACCTAGCCTGGTGTGGTAGGCGGGAGCCAGGCGGGCGGGGAGCAGTCGGGCTTCACCCCGCATGTGGGGCTGGGCTGGGGGTGACTCACAGAGCTCACAGAGTTAGGCCGGTCCGGCGCGTTTCACTCCGTTTTTGTGTGGTCTCAGCTGATTTACTTGGTCTTTGTTGTCTCGGGCTGCTCGCGCATACCCGCAGCAGGGCTTGGGCGCTCTCAGGAGTCTTCTTTTGTGTCGGCCCTAAAACCTCGAACCTGTTGTTGCTTATTTGTCGATGTAGGTTCGTTGTTGAAAGATTTATTCGGGGCCGGCCCGTGGCTCACTCGGTAGAGTGCGGTGCTGATAACGCCAAGGCCGCGGGTTCG
>NW_007759703.1:6025-6555 GCF_000696425.1 Galeopterus variegatus | reverse complement strand
GAGAAGGGGGAAGGAAATAGGGTGGGAGACGGAGGAAGGACAAGGGGTGAAGTTGAGGCCTGTGGCACCCCCCTAATTCCTGAAGGGGATACCGGGGGCTTCCAGTGGTGGCTTGGTCGTTGCTGGGCTGGATGCAGATGTCAGTGGGGTGTGGCTGAAGCCCTCACTCCCCCACTGCCCCAGCTCAGGAGCCCATCAGCGCCATTAACTTTATGTCCTTGCTTTTTAGTTTCTGGGGTGGAAATAATGGAGCATGCATAGCCTCTGTATTTCCCAGAATGTTTTGATAGTAAGTGAAACCATTGTTTTTTAAAAGGCACTTCATAAACATAAAGAAGTTAAAAGGTACGGTGGTTAAACTCCTGGGCTATGGAGTTAGACAGATTTGGGTTTGAGTACTGTCTGACAGGATTTCTCCCATTTACTAGCTGCACGCTCTTGGGCGAGTTGCTTTACTTCTCTTCACCTTAGCTGTGATCTGTAGAAGATGGTGAATCAGACCGCCTGCCACCTGCACACACAGCTGAAGT
>NW_007759703.1:3662-3882 GCF_000696425.1 Galeopterus variegatus | reverse complement strand
TTTCCACTGCCCTGAAAATTCTCTGTGCTCTGCCTGTCCATCCCTATGGGCCTGCATTCCCTACCCCTAGCAACCACTACCCTTTATGGTCCTCATAATTTTGCTGTGTCCAGAATGTCATATAGTTGAAATCATACAGTAGGTAGCTTTTCCTATTGCTTTCTTTCACCTGGCGATATGCTTTTAAGTTTCCTCCATGTCTTTTCATGAATCAAGAGTT
>NW_007759703.1:0-371 GCF_000696425.1 Galeopterus variegatus | reverse complement strand
AAAAAAAAAAAAACTGTCAGAGATATTTTCTGTTTATGTTCTATATATTTTATAATGAAAAAATAAATAGTTAATGATTTGAAAGTCAGAGCCAATTTCCTGAAGGATTAAGCCACTTTGATTTAAACCTATGTATGTGGGTGTGGCACGGTAACTCCTTAACATACTTGGCAACGTCTCCTTGTTCTAGAGCATTTTTCCTCCACCTGCCTCTTTAGCTTTTGTTTTAGCAGGTGTGGGTGGTTTGCGGTTGATCTTAAACAGAGTGGGCTACAAAAGCCCCACCTATTTGACATTGAATCTGTCATTTGAATCACCTTTACACTATGAATTTGACTATTGATCAAAACATCCAGTGAGAGAACATCCCC
>NW_007759702.1:5307-6555 GCF_000696425.1 Galeopterus variegatus | reverse complement strand
TTCCCCATAAGTGATGAGTCATTTTTTCTCTTAGTGCTTTCCACACTTTCTCCTTATGTTTATCTTTTACTATTTTTACTATGATGTGTCTGTGAATATTTTTGTACTTATTCTGAACTTTATTAGATATGTAAATAGTTGTTTTTTAATAAAATTGGGATACTTTTGTTTTTCCTAATACTTATAATGTTTTCTAAAACTTCTATAACATTTTCAATGCTTTCTCTCTGCTTCTTTTGGCACTTCCATTAAGCATATGTCAGAGGGCTTAATGATGTTCCACATTTCTTTTAGTCTGTTTTGTTTTTGTTATTTTTTTCTGTTTCTTGGCTTTATACTCGGTATCGATTTATATTCAAGTTTGCTAACACTTTCTTCTAGCAGTTCAATTCTACTTTTGAGCCCCAGTAATAATTTTTCATTTCAGTTATTGTATGTTTTAATTCCCAGATTTTCATTTGATTCTTTCTTATAATTTCTCTTTATTAATATTTTCTATTTGATGCGACGTTGTCATTATATCTCTCTATCCTTTTAAAATCATGGTTTCTTTGAGTTTTTTGAATGCATTTATAATGGCTATTTTTAAGCCGTTGCCTGATAAAAATCTAACATCTAATTATTCTCACAGGTAATTTTGTTTCATTTTGTTTTGGTTTGGTTTTTTATCTGCTTTCTTTCCCTCCTATTGTATGGACCATGCATCCCCATTGCTTTGTATATCTTGCGATTTTTTTTTTGTTGTTGAAAACTAGACATTTTAATTCATATATTTTAGAAATCCTAAGTACTAGTTCATGCCTGTCTCTAGGCCATGTTATTGGTATTTCCTTTTTTGTTTGTTTAGTGAACGACTGGATCATTTTAGTGAAGTCTATTTTCCTCAATGCATTCTTAAGTCTCTGAGTATGGCACATCTTTGGTTACGCCCACAATCATACTCAGATGACAGTGTTTTTTGCCAGGTCTCACTGTAATTATCTCTTTCCCTGTTCAAACCCAGTTATTCAGCTCCACTAATTGCTGACTAACTGCTACATTGTTTTGAATAATGCCCTGAAGCCCAAATTGCTCTGCAGACTACTCCACTATTAGGGGCCTTTTTAAGGGGTAGTTCAGGAAGTCTGTGTTTGAGATTTCTTCCGACCCAATCAAGCTCCTTCCAGCTGTCTTTTTCCTAGGTTTTCTGATTTTTTTCCCCAAGCATAGTCTCTGAGCCAGAACTCTCGAGCTTGGAGTGCAGACAAT
>NW_007759702.1:0-255 GCF_000696425.1 Galeopterus variegatus | reverse complement strand
TCCCATGTGATGGACATACTGGGACAACTATATGAGCTTCAGAGACCAAAAATGTGGCTTCAAGTTCTACCCTCATCACGCTCAGTGTCTCAGTTTTATCATCTAAGAACCTGGCATGTCATAAATTCTAGTTGTTGTAAGAATGAAATGAGATAATTTACACAACGTATTTTACACACTGTCTGGCCCATGGTAGGCTCTCAAAAAATGACAACTCTCTATTATCCCCATTCTTCCCACCACAGTTCAGTTATC
>NW_007759701.1:4762-6555 GCF_000696425.1 Galeopterus variegatus | reverse complement strand
TTTTATGGGTGCCAGAGCCAGAGCATTTTAATTGGGCTGAACTACGTGCGTGGGCCTCTTAAGGATCAAGCAGGCTCTTCCCACCGTGACATTGAACCAGAGACTGTCCCTGCCTGCTCAACAGTTTGTAAATCACATGGAAAATCTCACAAGAACAGAGGCCCCTCAGGCGTCCTTGATGTCTCAATTACTCCCTTTTCCTGGCCTCATATCTTTGGTCTCCATTCTGACATGGACCATTTGTGTCTTGTAAAGAAGTTTTCCATGGGACAAGAGGGGCCAACATGCAACTTGCTTTCTCAAACAAGCATTCCAACATCCAACTGCTTTACTAATTTCCAACAGTACTGTAAAATATAATTTTTTAAACAAAATTATATGAATGGTCTGGTTAAGAAAGACTGTTACACAAAGGAATTAAATTCCACCAAATGTTAACAAGACACACATACTCTCATTTCTGAGCTAAGCCCCAAAAAGCATTTTCTGATTAATAAAATAAAAAGGCATAAACTAGATCAGTAAAGAGTGATAGAGATTCAGTCCTGATAATAAATATAGCAATTAATCCAAAAGCAGATGAAGTGATACCATTAAGAAAACTTCTTAATCTTATCAGTCAAGTGCCTATAAAGTAGTTGCAAAACTAACTCCAAAGTTATGATGTTGCAGATGACCTACAAAGCAGGCCAATGACCCCAACAAACACCATGATCCCTTTTGCTGGACAGAGGAATTGCAATTCACAAGCAATTGAGCGGAAATTATTTCCTCTCTAGGGCAGTTGAACTACCATAACAAAATCACCAATGCTGTGACTGGGTTAGCTGACTTGTTTCAAAAACAATGCTAATGATGTCAGGGTTGCAGGGTCAAACCCCATATGGGCTCATTGTCTTTGGAGAGGGAGAAGTAGTATTCCATGGCCAGAGTGGCTTCAGGAGCAAATGCCTCTGGTCAAATGGGGACCAGCACCAAGACTTCACCAAGACCCATCCGCACTTCTGGAAAAGTAGCTCTAAAGACAATTTCTGTCTACCTAATAATGCCCAGTAAGTATGATCCCTGAAAGGAAGACACAAGGTCATGATAGAATCTTATAGCCCAGAATGCAGAAGGACAGAGAAATGATCTGAGATGTATCTTTTGTTGCCAAAGGGATCAGAGAAGAAATCATTGGAGAATCAGAGCCAGAAACATGATCGCTTTAGAAAGAGAAGATCTCTCAAAAATAAAAATCTGATAGGACAATCACAAATGACAGATCAGAGAAGAAATCATTGGAGAATCAGAGCCAGAAACATGATCGCTTTAGAAAGAGAAGAAGATCTCTCAAAAATAAAAATCTGATAGGACAATCACAAATGACACAATGGGAAGAACAAGCAGAACAATCTAAAAAGGACAATGTGACAGCATGAAGAGCCCCAAAGATAAGAGAGTCTCTCATAGCTGCTCCTGACGCTCAGTAAAACTCTCACCCTAAGGGACTCTTCCCCAACTCTGAAACCTTAACAATCTCCTGCCCTCTGGCTCCTGAACTGTACCACCACTTTGCAGTGGACAACAGTTTTAAGAGACCTGGCTCTTTCCTCTTTGATATGGTGCATTTTCTGGATAAGCCACAATTGTTTGTCAACACACAACAGGTCATTTATGAATAAGCACTAAGTTTCAAAGTAACTTATTTATAGTATTTTTCACATTTTTGTTTTTTGCATCACTACTAATTAAAGATTAACTACTGCTGCTAAAGAGGAGTCTGGTGAGTCAGCACCTGGAAAACAAATTAT
>NW_007759701.1:0-989 GCF_000696425.1 Galeopterus variegatus | reverse complement strand
CATTCAAACTGAAAAATTAATTATAAATCTTTCCTACTTATTCATTTTGGTAACATTGTTTCCTTTGGTGCTTGAAAACAATAAAACTATATTTCTTTAAAATATAATCTATAGGGGCCAGCCCGGTGGCGCACTGCTACGGTGCGCCGCTTGGGAGCGCGGCGGCGCTCCCGCCGAGGGTTCGGATCCCACATACAGACCAGTTCCTGCTCACTGGCTGAGCGAGGTGTGGGGGCAACGCAGAGGGTTGCAATCCCGTTGCCGGTCCCGGTCCGGTACGGGCGCGACACTGAGGGTTGCGATCCGTTGCCGGACACGGAAAAAAGACAAAAAAAGGAAGAAAAAAAAAATATATATATATATATATATATAAAATCTATAATTTTGTGCCTTGATTTCATCCCACCTAATTAGTGGCAAAGTCAAGGTTTATTTGCTAATTCATTTCTCCAGGATTTTAAAAAAACAACCTTGCAAAGTGTAAAATGTCCAAACCGTTCTATTGCATTGGCTATTCAAGTCACCATCTACCCATTATTTGACAAATAAAATAGCTCGTTCATAGCCAATTCAATAAAGATTCACTAACAATCTATTATATTTCAGGCAACGGCCTACACACTAGGATTTTTAAAATTATAAACTAGATTACACTTCAGGAGAAGTAGACAGACATATACAAGCAACTGCGACTCGTTGGCCACATTATAGAGAAGAACAGAATGCTTTCCTAGCCTCAGAAAAATTTTCCAAATGAAGAGTTGTCCCAAGTGAAATCTGAAGGAGTAGCAATGTCTAGCACAAAGGCATAGTTTTGTCAGGAAATACTCTCTAGGCAGAAGGAACTGACTACATAAAAGTGAGGAGGGAAGAAAGAGCATATTAGAGGAACAATTTTAAGCTGATCTAGAGTGCAAGGGTATGGAGTAGGAAGAGAGGAAGGAAGGAAGGAAGGAAGGAAGGAAGGAAGGAAGGAAGGAAGGAAGGAA
>NW_007759700.1:6077-6555 GCF_000696425.1 Galeopterus variegatus | reverse complement strand
TTGTGCCTTGATTCTTTTTAAAGAATAATCAGGGCCGAGCCCGTGGCGCATTTGGGAGGGTTCGGCGCTGGGAGCGCAGCAGCGCCACCGCCTTGGGTTCAGATCCTATATGGGGATGACCAGTGTGCTCACAGCGCTCACTGGCTGAGCACGGTGCAGCCAGTCTCAAAAAGGACAAAAAAAAAAAAAAAGATTAATCTCATGTAGCTTTAGTTCATTTATATCCATTGTATAGTATTCCATTGTATGAATACATCACTGTTTGTTTATCCATTCTATTGTTGGTGAACACTCAAGTTGTTTCTAGTTTTTGGCTGTTACAAATATATATTATGTAACCCAATATATCCAAAATATTATTTCAAGAAGTAATAAACAAAACTTGTAATAAGATAGTTTATAGTTTTGTATTAAGCATTTAAAATCTGGTATACACTTACAGCATATCTCTAAGGAAAATTCCTAAAAGTGTACCACA
>NW_007759700.1:0-688 GCF_000696425.1 Galeopterus variegatus | reverse complement strand
TGGCCTTGGTGTTATCAGCACCGCACTCTCCCGAGTGAGCCACAGGGCCGGCCCAAACCCACCACTTTTGTACATGCCTTTCCCTGATCATATCATCCCTCCTCCAGAGAGGATGATTTCATAATAATTTTTTTTAAATTTTACCACCAACATGTGGATTCCTAAACAATATAATTTTTTCTGTTTTTGAAAGTTATAAGAATCATTTTGAATATATTCTTTTGTGCCTTGATTCTTTTTAAAGAATAATCAGGGCCGAGCCCGTGGCGCATTTGGGAGGGTGCGGCGCTGGGAGCGCAGCGGCGCCACCGCCGTGGGTTCAGATCCTATATGGGGATGACCAGTGCGCTCACAGTGCTCACTGGCTAAGCACGGTGCAGAAAAAAAAAAAAAAAAAAAAAGATTAATCTCATGTAGCTTTAGTTCATTTATATCCATTGTATAGTATTCCATTGTATGAATACATCACTGTTTGTTTATCCATTCTATTGTTGGTGAACACTCAAGTTGTTTCTAGTTTTTGGCTGTTACAAATATATATTATGTAACCCAATATATCCAAAATATTATTTCAAGAAGTAATAAACAAAACTTGTAATAAGACAGTTTATAGTTTTGTATTAAGCGTTTAAAATCTGGTATACACTTACAGCATATCTCTAAGGAAAATTCCTAAAAGTGTACCACA
>NW_007759699.1:6017-6555 GCF_000696425.1 Galeopterus variegatus | reverse complement strand
AAATTTCGGTTGTTGCTGGAAGCACTGTATTGGAAATTAGGCACTTTCAGTACTTCATTTATTGTTGATTTATTCGTCCCTCTGTATATAGGTACAGTGTCACTACAGTATGGTTTCCTAGAGCTGGATGCAGATGCCACTGTTCAGAGCACACTTCTTGGCACGTGCTGCCTAGAGCTGGCCAGGCCAGCATTAGTGTCTGGTGGCATTTGGCTCCCTGTCTTTCATTAAGGGGAGAAGACAAAAGAGAAGATTAATACTGGGACTTCTTGACTGAAATGGTTTCTTAATACTTCAATATAATATAGCTGATTCAAAGAAACCTCAGGCCTCAAATTCCCATGGGAATGACATTGCTTTGATATTTATTTGAGTGACACTCTTGCAGTTTTCCAGCAAATGCTTAAGACTTATTCTAAGTTGTGCAATTTCTAGAAAAAAAAAATAAGCATTTGGTTTCTTGAGATACTTAAAGATTTTTCAAATCATTAAAAAATTTATTATTTAAAACACTCTGGTTTTAAAAATCTAATTTTCA
>NW_007759699.1:0-300 GCF_000696425.1 Galeopterus variegatus | reverse complement strand
GAATAGATCCATGATACCATATCTGTGAAACCATGCCATCTTTTGGAGATGACCTTAATTTCTGAAGTAAGCTACATGAACACATGACTTGGGCCTCCATGATATTTACCATTGATATATTAAAGTCCCCTTCTGAGCTGACACCTTGTGTTAGTCCGTTTCTATTGCTTATAACAAAATACCTGGAGGGGCCGGCCTGGTGGCGCACTGCTACAGTGTGCCACTTGGGAGCGTGGCGATGCTCCCGCCAAGGGTTCGGATCCCACATACAGACCGGTTCCCGCTCACTGGCTGAGCGAG
>NW_007759698.1:5573-6555 GCF_000696425.1 Galeopterus variegatus | reverse complement strand
AAATACAAAGGGACTCAGTCTCAGCTAGTGGGTTGGGAATGTAAATATGCGTAGAGGTGCATGGTTTGAGAAAGAGAGCTGGGTGGAGGTGGTCTGGGTTTGCGGCCTGGCTCCACTGATTATTTTATATCATAGGGAACATCATGGATGCCCCTACACCTTAGTGTCTTCAGCTGTAACATGAGGATAACAACCATTCCTGCTTCACTTACAGGGTCGCTGTTTGGGGAAGGTTAGACATTACACATGAAGCAGTTAATGGAGTGCCTGGCATAGAGCTGTCACAATTTTAGCAACTTTTTTTTTTGTATAAAAGTGCCCTTTGAGAAGAAGATACATTGTCCAGATTGATTTAGTTTATGTTCATACTCGACAATATGAGATAATTCAAAGGAATATAAAGAATAAAGTAATTTTTTTTCCTTTTTGTCTTTTCTCGTGACTGGTAACGGGATCACAACCCTCGGTGTCACGCCCGCACCACGCTCAACCAGTGAGCGGACCGGTCTCTATATGGGATCCGAACCCTTGGCAGGAGCACCGCCACACTCCCAAGCGCCGCACTCTACCGAGTGTGCCACCGGGCTGGCCCAAGAATAAAGTAATTTTTAACTATCTCACAATGTGGTGATGTCCATGCTAACGTAATATAAAGTAATTTTTAACTATCTCACAATGTGGTGATGCCCAGGCTAACGTAATAGTATGTTTCCTTCTGGGTTTTCTTTTTGTCCCTGAAAGTTTGTATTTAATTGAGATCCTATAGTAATAATTCCTTTTTTCTTAATATTATATGATAAACAGTTCACTAGGTTATTAAAATTATAATTTATAATATCTCGATATTTAGATTGATTGTAATTTTGTATAAGTACACCTACTGTTTCAATGAACATGTGCATATACACTTAGCCATATTTCTTTTTTTTTTTTTTTTTGTCTTTTGTCTTTTTTTTTCCGTGTCCGGCAACGGATCGCAACC
>NW_007759698.1:0-230 GCF_000696425.1 Galeopterus variegatus | reverse complement strand
GTGCAGCAAAAGTGACAGACATCTTAGGATCACCACTCACTAGACCCGGAGCATTGTATCAGTACAATAATTAATAACTACGGCATGACTCAAAGTCATTCAGAAAACTTTAAACGACCATACATTTAGTATGCTTTGTTTTGATAAGTTTAGCCGTTCCCTAATGGAAAAATATGGGCTATTGACATATTAATATGCATGTTGTTCAGAACTTTTTTTGACACATTAAT
>NW_007759697.1:5812-6555 GCF_000696425.1 Galeopterus variegatus | reverse complement strand
GAGAGGTAAAGCAGGTAGCAGATCCTATAGATCTAGCAAAGTATTTTCTTTATTCTAAACCAATGAAAAGACTGAGAACTTAGTACAGTCTTATAAGTAGTAGCACAAAAAGAAAGTAAGTGGTCACGCTGAAAGAAAGAGTGGTATGTGCAAAGAGCATCAGAAGGAATATTTGAGCCAAGCATTAAAGAAACTTGCCATGAGAAAAAGAAAAGTGTATTAAGTCTAAGCACATGGTCTTTGCAACTGGATATTTCAACAGAAAATTGTATTAAAAAGCCAATGTCCTTTAAAACAGGCAAACACTCTCCATGCCCCAATAAAATTATTCTGATACCAATGGCCACTATGAGCAGAAATAAATAGGAATTGTCAGCTCAAGTCAAAGGTTTGTTCACCTGTCTGGGTCAAAAAATAGCCAGCCAAGTGCTCAGGATATTGGTCTTTTATTGTGCCTTTTCTGTGTTCATATCTTCTTCTGACTACCTCTGCTCTTCTGCCTCCCTATTCCACTTTTAAGGACATTTGCGATTACACTAGGCCCACTTGGATAATCCAGGCTAATCTCCCTATTTTAAGGTCAGTTAATTAGCCATCTGCCATCTTACTTCCCTTCTGCTATATAAGCTAACATATTCACAGGTTCTGGGGATTAGGACATGGACATCTTTGGGGAACCACTATTCTGCCTACCATATTTCCCTTTTAGAAAATAAGTTCATTGAGAGCAGAAACTTTGCCTT
>NW_007759697.1:0-449 GCF_000696425.1 Galeopterus variegatus | reverse complement strand
TTTGAAACATTTTTCCAGAATACTATCAAAGCTAATATAATAAATATATGTGTACCCACCATCAAGAGTTAATATTAACATTATATCATATTTTATTTAGATTTGTGTTTTTATAAAAGATCTAAAATACTATAGATAAAATTAAACTCTTCTCTGAACCCCTCCCTAATGCTATATCTCTGTCTCTATCCCCAGCATCAATCACTGTCCTGTATTCATTGAGTATGCAATCCATATTTTTACATATTACAATCAATATGTATTCATATATTATTTCAAATAGATACGTGTAGTGCCTTTTTCAGTTTACAGAAATATTAGCATGTTCTATGTAACTTTCTACAATTTGCTTTTGTTTTTACTTGACGTTAGGTATTTTGAAATTTATTCATATATATTCACATATTTTATACACTTTAGCTGCTGTATTATATTCTACATAAACAATT
>NW_007759696.1:7020-7543 GCF_000696425.1 Galeopterus variegatus | reverse complement strand
ATGATCCCCAGAAGCTCCAAGCTAATAGTTTACCAATTTAGCAATCTCAGCCAAAAAAAAGTACTCTGATTTCTTAACTATCCTGTTAAAAGTCTCAGGAATGAATCTCATGGGGGCTTAAGTCACATGGCCAGCTACAAACCAATCACTTTGGCCAGGAGTCAAAATGTTCTGATTGGCCAGGCTTTGGTCATGTGCCCACCTCTGGATCTTGGGGATGGGGGTCAGCCTTACCCTAATTATATGGACACAGAGCAGAGGAGAAGCATTTTCCAAAGGACAGATTGGAGTGAGTTACCAGGAACCCTGAGCTGGAAAAACTATAGATGCCCACTATATATGTCCTGCTGGTCCGTGGTGGCATAGCACAATAGTTAAATGCACAGATCTGGGTCCTAAATACCTGGATTTGAAACCTACCTCCCCTACTTTCCAGACCTTGGGCGAGTGGTAATCTCACTAAGCAACAGTTTCCTCATATATAAAGTGAATTAAAAAACTAGCATCAGCTCACAGACTTGTG
>NW_007759696.1:5845-6849 GCF_000696425.1 Galeopterus variegatus | reverse complement strand
AAAAATCTTAGTTCTCAATGCCCATATATATCCTAATTCTGTCTTCCAAAGGGACTTGTCTTTCTCTGCCTTTATTTTGCTTTTTTTTTTTTTTTTTGCATAGACTAAATAAATACACACACAGAGTCCAGCCCAAATAATGGCACTCACAGAAAATAGAGAAGTGGACGAGGCTCTGTGGAGTTCATCTATATTTAACTATGAGTGACCAAAGGCTAGTGTAGTGGAAAATATGCAAAAGGCTTGAAGGAGGAAAGAGGATATTAACATTGTAATTTTCCCAATCATATCGAGACGTCTCTTTCAGCCCTAATGACAGGATGCATAGCAAATCTGTCAAAAACTGTGCTACATCTCCAAGCAAAAACTGATTAAATTGAGTTTCTGCTCAGTGACAGCATGGGCTGAGGTTGCCGTCAGCTTTGTTTCAATTTTTTCCTTTTTTATTTTTTTTCTGCAAACCATTTTGTTTTTGTAGCTGTCTTTGTAGGATTTGCTCCTGTTTCACCCTTTCATTCTTCCTCCTTCCTGAAGGGTTGGGCCAGACTCAGTCTGCATGTACCAGAAAGGCAGACTATAAAGCTTCCAGTGGCCCCACATAGACCCCAGAATGCAGCATAGAGTCTGCTGATCAGGGTCCAACCTGGATGCTGACTTCCTCAGCAGAACCCATTTCTACTTCCTTTTCAAGCAGCCAATGCTGGAGGCCAAAGTTGGCGAGGAAAAGGAAGATGGTCGTTTGGTGTCCTAAGCGGTGTGTGGTCGAACCAACATTGGCCTGTGGTTGACAAAGGAATGATGAAATGGGTGACCAATGGGTGAGAGGATGGTACAATTTCAGAGATATATTTGGGCACTTCCTTGTACCTGAAAAGCCTAGCTTGGAATCCAGTGCATGATGACTTTCAGTTGTGAGCTCGTTCCTGGAATTTCTTTCCACTGGCATCTATGGAGCCCCACTAATGGAAGATAAGCATCCTCACAAGCTTCTTGGCTGGATTTAC
>NW_007759696.1:3111-4024 GCF_000696425.1 Galeopterus variegatus | reverse complement strand
TGAATGGTGTCTTTTTCAATGGTCATCTTAGAAAACAAATTGTCCAATTTGAAGCCAACTTCATTGGGAAGGGAAAAAAAAAATTACTTTGCCCAATCACAGCTATTCCATCCATCTTTTCCAATGAAAAGTGAGTTGATACAGCTGTAGTGGTTAAGACTGCAGGCTCTGAAGCCAGATGCAATGGGTTTAAATCCTTTCTCTCCTCTGTAAAATAAGAATGAGCCTAATTCATGCCTCATACATAAGAAAATATATGGAAAGTGCTGAACACAGCATCTGGCTTATAGTAAGTATTCAAAACCATGAGCTGTTATTATTAGAATTTTCCATCTAACACCATCCCAACCTCAGTCCTCTTGATCACAGCTACTTTGAGCTTTTAATCTCTCAATTGACANGAGACATTATTCCATACAGAGGAGAGAAAAAATACCTTCAGGGTCCAAAAACTTACAGTAACATTGAAGAACCACTGAATGGCCCCCTGCCTTAGGAAAGGCACAGTTATTTGTCAATCTGTCCTCAAATGCTACCCAATTGATCGTGCCAATATGCTAAGATTGTTCCTCCAATGGATCTTATCCAAACAGATTGTCCTAAGACTGAGCAGGGCAGGAACTAATGAAGAACCCATCACAGGGATCATCCTGGATCAATTCAGAGCTCACCACTCAATCCAGATCACAAATGGAAGCATTCTACATGGACAATGACCGTCCTCCATGAATAGGATTACTGACCATCCCAATTTGCCTGGGGCTTCCAGTGCTAAAAGAGGAAACTCCCAGGCAAACCAGGATGAGTTGGTTACCTTACAATAAGCCTTACTTTGAGCTCATATTGCCATTTTGAATGGTGTCTTTTTCAATGGTCATCTTAGAAAACAAATTGTCCAATTTGAAGCCAACTT
>NW_007759696.1:0-1436 GCF_000696425.1 Galeopterus variegatus | reverse complement strand
CTAGAAACAGCCCTGGTGTCCATTAGCAAGAGAAAGGTTAAACAAACTGTGGTATATCCATGTAAAGAAATACTATTGATACAAATTATAGCATGGGTGAATCTCAAATGCATTATGCTGGATGAAAGAAGCCTTAGACAAAGCTATATACTGTATGATTCCATTTATAAAAAGTTTTGGAATAGGCAAAACTAACATACAGTGGAAAAACTCAACAATAGTTTCTTGAGAAGTGATGATGATATTATCTACCTTGATAAGGGCTTGGGATGCCAAGGTGTGTGCATTTGTCAGTATTTAGAGAATGACATACTTAAGATTTGTGCATTTCACTCTGTAATTTCCTCTAAAAAATATAAACAAATATTGAACTCTAGTTAGTGATATGCATGCTGAAGTGTTTTGAAATGAGGTCATAATTACCAGTAACTTACTTTGGAATGCAATGAAACAGTAAGATGGTTTGAGAAATAAATGTGTAGATATGCGATAAAGCAAATATACTGAACGCTAAGTCTAGAATCCACTTGTTGGGTATGTGGTTGCTTACCAAACAATTTTTCTTTTTTTTTTTTTTTTTTTTTTTTTTTTTTTTTTTTTTAAAAGATGACCGGTAAGGGGATCTTAACCCTTGACTTGGTGTTGTCAGCACCACGCTCACCCAGTGAGCTAACCGGCCATCCCTATGTGGGATCCGAACCCTTGGCCTTGGTGTTATCAGCACCGCACTCTCCCGAGTGAGCCACAGGGCCGGCCCATTACCAAACAATTTTTCAATTTTTCTATATACTTGAAATTTTTCATAATAAAATCTTTTGGGGGGTGATGAGAGAGATATGCCACTTCTCTTTTAAAATAATGTCCCCTTGGGCTGGCTTATGGCTCACTCAGGAGAGTGTGGTGCTGATAACACCAAGGCCACGGGTTTGGATCTCTATATAGGGATGGCTGGGTAGCTCACTTGGGAGAGCGTGGTGCTGACAACACCAAGGCAAGGGTTGAGACCCCCTTACCAGTCATCTTAAAATAAATAAATAAATAAAATAACGTCCCCTTTTATTCAGATGCAAAACCAAAACTCTTATTTTTTTATTTTTATTTTTTATTTTGTCAATATACACTGTATATGATTATTATGGCCCNTGGCCTTATCTCAGACAACCATTTGAATGTGTTCTTTTCAGTGGTGATTGAACCCTCTCAACCACTTTACTTCTGGCCATGGTGCCTCCTTGCTCTTCAAACATACCAAGTACATTCTGGCCTCAGGGTCTTTACACTTGCTGTTCCCTCTACCTGGAACACTGTTGCCCCAGATCTTCATGAGACTGAGTCGCTGACTTCTTCAAACCTCCACTCCAACCTCACCTCCTGTCTATGTAAGACTTCCTTCCCTCCATTACTCTTTTTATTATTATTATTATTTCAAATATTTT
>NW_007759695.1:5886-6555 GCF_000696425.1 Galeopterus variegatus | reverse complement strand
CTACTTCATTACGCTGCTAGATACAAAATTAAGAACATTGTTTTATCTGCTCTTACAGTACGGCAAATTCTCAAAGCATATGGAAAAATATGTCTGGATTTAGAGGAGTGAAAAACCATTTGCTGGCCTAAAAACTAAGAGCAAGAACAAAAAAGAATGATCTTTTATCTTTTTAATTAAAAATAAAGAATTAGAAAGGATACCTTAGATATTACAGTGCCATGGGTTTAATTTTCCCGTTATCTGCCATCACCTTGCCATTTTTATCTGCACAGGACTCTTACATATTTTTAGAATGACAGTATAAGGCAATCTATACATTTCACACTTCCATTGTATAAAGCCATTGTATTTTGATATGTTGCTAGTTGTCCTTCACTTTTAGTGGTTTTTGCATGTGTAAGGACACTTGATAATTTAGCTCACTCACATAACCACAAAAATTTGGGCTTTGGGCTAGAAATGACATTGAAGATTATGGAATTTTACTTTACCATCTTCCAATGAAAACAGTGAGGCCTAGAGAATTGAAGTGACTGCTGCTGTGGCACAGCTAGCTACCCAAAGAGCTGGCCAGGAACTGGGTTTCCTGCTTCTGGGTCCAGTGCCCTCTTTCTACAGCATCCCATTGAGAGAGGCTGCAGAAATGCTGTTTTTTTTTTTATTTTA
>NW_007759695.1:0-501 GCF_000696425.1 Galeopterus variegatus | reverse complement strand
TTGAAAAATCAGTTGTACCCCACATGTATGTATAATAAATAAATAAAAGTAATTTCAGTTCCAGAATTGCAGGAGAGTCATTTGAGACCTTTGTCCTGACTGCTTTGCTTCTCTGCACTCTGACCAGTCCTGCTTCCTTTGCATTTAAATCTCTGCCTTAGTGTCTTTCTCCTGCAACACTGTCTCCAAAGACAATGGACAATTTTTGTTGATCCTTTCTTTCTGGATATGCATTATAACTTTATAATTCCTAATGCATTGCTTTTTTCTAACATTTATTTAATAAATCACTATACCCAGATTCTTCTCTGGCCATATAAAATAAGATTACTGTGCTTATTCATTGACATATTTAGTTATCCATCACAAAACTATTAAAGAGTATTAGCTCCTGAGGGCAGAATTCATAAGTACTATAAGCCTGATCTGTATGGAAGATGGCACAATGTTGCTAACACACAAGAATAAGACCAAGTCTTTCTTCCAGTGGCTGAATTCATT
>NW_007759694.1:5980-6555 GCF_000696425.1 Galeopterus variegatus | reverse complement strand
TTATAGTAAGACATAAATGAAAGAGTTTAGTAAAACTTTACATTTTATATACATATATATACATATATACATATGTATACATATATATATGTATACATATATATGTGTATACATATATACCTATATATATATGTATTATATACATATATATATATATGCATACATATATATATATGTATATAATATAATGCATACATATATATATATGTATATAATATAAATGTAAAGGTATAGTAAACCTTCACAGGCTTTATGCAGTACTGGTATTTTTAATTATGTTTATTTCAATCCAGGAAGTTTTTTAGCTTAAACAAATTTTCCGATCATCATATCATCTTCTAATATGTTACCACTTTGTGATTTTTGAAAAACACAGTTAACATTGCCCTTAGATTGTATAAAAATGATGCATACTTTTTTGTTCTTTGTTTTATTTGGTTTTCTCTTGGGTGAAGAATCCAAAAATATCTAATGATTCTAAAGAGGTATCTGGGGATCAATCTGAACTCAAAGCATCATTTTGAGAACATTTACTTTAGATTATATGAATTCAAAGCTAAGAAGTTAAATGCCTC
>NW_007759694.1:0-543 GCF_000696425.1 Galeopterus variegatus | reverse complement strand
CTGAGAGAAAAACTTGTAGTTTGCTTTCAAAAAATCCCAGTTTTGAACTAGTGTTAGTCTCATCTCTCAGCAAATGCATCATAATGATGTTTTCCTGAACTTCGGAAGGAAATCAACTTTACTTTATCCAATTATTGAGTATGAAAATATAAAATGTCTGCTTGAACCAATCACTTCTGAACCATTTGATATTGAGCAAATTGCTCAAGATCCTTAAGACTCGAACTCAGTTTCAAATGGCAAGCATGAAATTAACTAAGTGTCAATTCTATGTTTTATGATACATTTCAACAAGCATATGAGTTGATTGTGTTGCATGCATTTCTTTATAAGTAACTAGCTACTTTCACGTGCTTTGGACAACTTTGTGGAACCCTGATGACTTCCATGAAAGAACGGAAATAATTCATTCCAAAACACACAATTGTTTTCTGTTTTTGCTTTTGTTTTGTTCTGACCTTGCTCTCTGTCCACAGTGTCCTAAACTGCAATCAATGAAGACAGGGGAAAACAGTAACTCAAAACGTCACTCAACCTGCTGTC
>NW_007759693.1:6040-6556 GCF_000696425.1 Galeopterus variegatus | reverse complement strand
GAGTCAGAACGCATCATATTTCATAGGTAATAGCATGTATGGTATTTATTTAAGGATGAACGCATTTATGTACAAATGCTTTCGAGAACTAAGTCGCTGTTTTAAGCTCTTCTTTTTACTCGTTGTTCCTTGGGATAATGACTGCCTGTACTTTTTTTCTTCCTGGTAGAGAAATCTATTATCCTGTCATAGTCCAACTCCAGTCTTGTTACTTGTTAAATGGCTTCTGAAAGAATTACAAGGATTTTTCTATAACTCGCTCATGATTTCACTTCAGATCTAATAGTGCAACAGCCACATATAATCTTGTCATTAAGTTATCAACCAACCAAGGTCTTCTTGGTTTTATCACTTGTTCTAAAAACCTATCTTTTGTTCTCTTCTGCTATTTCCATTGTGATGGTAAAGAGTTAAGTGCCTGGAGTTTCAAGTGAAGCACATTCATTGCAGTAATATTGCAAAAGATAAAAACAGGAGGAGCTACATATGATTTTACAAATTGTTGTGCGTGTGTGC
>NW_007759693.1:3529-4213 GCF_000696425.1 Galeopterus variegatus | reverse complement strand
CATAATTATAAGATGATAAGGTAATAACAATAAGCTAGCAAGTGTCATAAATGTCTTATATGTTTTTTAAAAGAATCAAATATGAAAACAAGTAAAATAAATATATAAACCCAAAGCATTTATAACATTAAATGATTAATATCATACCTCTCACCATATACCAAAATCAACTCAAAATGGATTAAAGACTTATATATAAGACCTGAAACTATAAAACTCCTAAAAGAAAACAGAAAGGCAACACTTAAGGAAGTAAGACTGGGCAAAGACTTTATGAATACAATATCAAAAGCACAGACAACAAAATAAAAAAAATAAATGGGATTATATCAAACTAAAAAGCTTCTGCACATCAAAAGAAACAATAGAGTGAAAAAAGGCAACCTACAGAATGGGAGAAAATATTTGCAAACTATACACCCAACAAGGGATTAATATCCAGAATATACAAGGAACTCAAACAACTTAACAGTAAAAAACAAGCAATTCAATTAAAAAATGGGCATAGGAGCGGAATAGGCATTTCTCAAAGGAAGATATGCAAATGGCCGACAGACAAGTGAAAAAATGCTCAACATCGCTAAGCACCAGGGAAATGCAAATCAAAACCACATTGAGATATGATCTCACCCCAGTTAGACTGGCTATTATCAAAAAGACAGAGAATAACAAATGCTGACGAGG
>NW_007759693.1:0-2615 GCF_000696425.1 Galeopterus variegatus | reverse complement strand
AAAAAAAATTTCTTCAAATCTTTTTTTATTTTTCAGCTGGCTGAGACAGGGGTCAAACCTTGGACCCTGATGTTATCAGCAGTACACTCTAACCAAATGAGCTAACTGGCCAGCCCCTATTTCTTCAAATCTAGGATTCTGACGATCATAAGACACACTATTAAGAAAGAAAAAAATTCTACCAATTAAACTGTGCCTTTACATTCTGCAATTGCTATCTTTTGGCTTTGACATTTTTTTGCATGTATTCCAGGGGATTTGGCAATATCTTCTGCAGTTGCTCTGGTTGGTATGTGATAGGCAATCCTTTGGGGGGGGGCAGAACTCAGCTTCATCTCCTTGTGGGGTCTTCCTTTCTTACATTCCATTAAGTACGTGGTCATTGCTTTGCAAATAGATGAAATTGTGGTTATTTCTCCAACAGTGAATATTTGCTTCATCAATATCAAATTTATGTCCTACTGTTTTGTTTCCATTCATTTTTCTGTATCCAAAACCTTTTGATTTCAATGTCAAATTATACTATAATCTTTTAAAATATGTTTTAAATGACAAACTCAACATGTGTAGTACCAACTGTACACCATCAACTCTAAGATATCAAATGTGAAAACGTGTGTGTTAGAATTGATAAAACAGGGTATTCATGAAATGACTATGATAGAGATGGAGGAGGCAGGTAACAGGATGTATTCAAGTTTTTTCCATTGTGAGCTCTTTTGAGAGATGGCATTCAACTAATCACGTAAGGATATTAAAACAAATATAAATAAATGATAAAATAAAAGTTTAAAGAAAGATTCCATTTTTTTCCTCTACCAAATTAACAAAGACTCAGAAAATGGAAAATATTCAATTTTGTGCAGAAAAAGAGATATAGACATTTTCATGCACCAAAAGTATTAATTTTTATGGAAGAAGGATCTGAGGGCTGCTGATTTTCTTTTGTGCTTGGGTACTCAATAGAATAATTTCTTTGACCTTAATTTCTTTCTCTAATAAAAAATACAGTAAAGCAGAGTTAATAAGGTGGAGAAAATATTAACTGGCACCAAGATTCTCAGGGAGAGAACAGTCTTGTGGAAGGGTGTTCTCAGAAATGTCTGTGACAGAAGTGCTCCCCACCCCAGGACCTGGGTTTTGGCTGGTGCCAGGGCTTTGGAGGAAGGAAATGCTACTCTTTGTGAGGCAAGGGGAAGAATGTTTTATTTGCTCCTCAAAGAAGGAAGAAAGTGGCAGGCAGAAAACAGGGAACAGAGGGTAAGTGAAACAGAGAGCAGCTACAGTGGTTGACACTCGAAGGGGTGAGAACACAGCATTTTAAGAATGATGACTATAGCCTGACCTGCAATTGTTTTCTGTTCCTCTTTCCCTAGGAAATCTTCACCAATGTCAGCTAAACACACCAATGCTTGCTGTTGGTGATTTTTAATGGTAGTTTTTGAGGAAACTAGAAAAGTTCTAGGGCATGTAAGGATTGCCATAGTGTGAGCCAGATGCTGGATGAGAGCGATCAGGAATTAAAGCCCAAACCACCCCCTACCCCACCTCCCTAACCTCCTCCCAGGCCAAACCTGCAGAAATTGGTGGGGAGGGCTTTGCTCTCCTGCAGGCTGTGCATTGGGTAGGAGGACAATTTATTCATTTGACACATATTTACTGACAACCTACTATGTGCCAGGCACTGTTCTGAGTACCAGGAAGGAAGGAACGTACACAAAGGAGCTTACATTCTTGTGGGAGAGACATAATAACAGAGACTGACAACAAATATGATCTAATGTTCTGTTCTCACAACTGCTGTGATGAATAATAAGGCTGGATAAAAGAGGGGAGATTGATGGGGTGAAAGTGGTTGCCTCTCTGGGGAACTGGACCTTTTAGGCATGGACAACAAGCGCAAAGGTCCTGCAATGAAAACCACCCAATGTGTGAAAAAGGAAGGTCTGCGAGAGGGTGTGCCAGAGTAGGAGGCCAAGGGCGTGAAGGGAGACAAGGCCAGAGAGAAGGGCAGGGGCCAGTTCACCAAGGCCTCAGAGGCAGGAAACAGCCGTTAGGTTTTATTCTGAGAGTAAAGGAGGCATTTGAGGAGAGGATTGGCAAGATCTTATTTCCTGCTTTAAAAGACCACTCTGGTGTTGTGTGGAGAAGAGGTTTAGGTGACAAGGTGGAAGCAGGAGGACCAGAGAAGATGATAAAATGATAGGGTCATGGATTAGGATATAGGTAAAGGAGGTGGTGGGAGTCAATATATTTTGAAGGAGAAACTGACAAGACTTGCAGATGGATTAGATATGAGATAGGAGGGAAGGAAGAAAATCAAAAATGACATCTAGGTTTGTTTGCTTAGTTTTTTTAAAAAAGTAATTTCTGGTTTTAATTATAACTACAAACACAAATGATGTTCTCTGTAAAAAATTTAAAGAATGCAGAAAAATTTTAAAGGAAAAATAAACTATTCATAATGCCAGTACTTAGAGACAGATTATTCTGAATTTGACTATATATTTAACGTTAGTTTCATATGTTTTCATGTTACTAATAGAGTCCTTTTGTTTCAGTTTAAATTCCTTTTGCTATTTATTGTAAGGTAGGTCTAGTGGTAATGAAATCCC
>NW_007759692.1:5862-6556 GCF_000696425.1 Galeopterus variegatus | reverse complement strand
TTTAAAGCCCTTTGTCTTCCTTTGCCTCCCTGAATATGCACATAGTTTACTCTGGCACGTGCATTCCCATTGCAATGTTCTATTCCTGATAAAATGCATCACCCTTTTAGAGATCCTCTCTTTGTTTATTTAAGTAGACAGTGGTGATGGTTGTGCAACAATATGAATGTATTTAATGCCACTGAACTGTACATTTAAACATGGTTAAAATGGTAAATTTTATGTTATGTATATTTTACCAAACAAAAAAACATTGATTTTTTTTTTCTGACAAAAAGTTAAAGTAATTTGCAGATCAGCTTGATTCTTTCAAAGCTTGTTTTTGAGCTTTGTAAGGGTGAGTCACCCCAAGAAGAGTATGATCTTAGCTTGAAGGCTTGAGCAGATCTTGAAGTACTGTAGGGCTAGTTTAGTACTTTTACTAAGGCCTTATCCTTCTAGGCTCTCTACTAAGTGAGAGACTCCTCCCAGGGAGGCTCGTGGGTTATGTTCCAGAGAAAGGGAAAAGAAGGAGCTATTGAGCTATCGCGCCCCTCCCAGATAGCTGTTGTCCAGAAGAGAAGGAGGCCGAGGAGCACAACTTGCTAGCAACATTAAGCCCTCCAAACCCCCAGGGCCCTCAGAACGCTGCTCCAGCCCCAGGGCTTATTCCCCCTGCAGTTTTGCCTTCACCACCTCCTCCCCAAAACATCCC
>NW_007759692.1:0-577 GCF_000696425.1 Galeopterus variegatus | reverse complement strand
AGAGGAGGAAAAGGAACGCTGCAAGCAGAGAGCTGATCAGGCAAATTTTCAGATGCTTGCATAAATAATCCAAGGACAGCTGCAACCCAGGTGCCCACAAACCCATAAGCCAACCCTTGGAACCTACTTTAAATGTGGAAAAGAGGGACATTGGGCAAAAGCCTGCCCCTCTCATCAACCTCCAACCACTCCCTGTCCCAAATGCCACAAAAGGGGTCATTGGGGATCTGATTGCCCTGCCACCTGAAGGGGAGAGGGGCCAATCATCCCACAATCTAAGCCCAACCTGTTGGGACTAGCAGGAGAAGATTGATGGGGCCCTGGGTCTCTGTTCCCGACCATGACCATCACGACACAAGAACCCAGGGTGCAGCTTGTGGTGGATGGGTGCCCCGTTTCCTTCCTCTTAGACACCGGAGCCACGTTTTTGGTCCTGAGGGAGTTCTGGAGCCCAACTACACCTTCCACCTCTCCTATTGTCGGGGTAGGAGGTAAATAGATTTTCCCTCATAAAATCCCCCTATTAACATGCACCATGCAAGATGTTTCCACACCCTTCTCACACTCCTTCCTTGTC
>NW_007759691.1:5968-6556 GCF_000696425.1 Galeopterus variegatus | reverse complement strand
ATGATAATCTTCAAGGGTGCTAACCAACTGTCCCAGTACTATTTGTTAAATGAATCCTTTGCCCTGATTTTGATGTCCTTTTCAGTGTACTCTGAGAATAAGTACTTAAAGTTATCTGTATTTCTCTTCTCATTAACTCAAACTAATCTTTTTTAAATTCTATTCAAATGGTAAGATTTTCCATAATGACATCCATATCAGCATAAATATGTAGCTGAACAACCAATGAATGTATAAAATGTAAACAGTATTTCATAAACAACTCACAAGCCATACATTCAAATGTGAATAATCATATTAAGTTTATATTTAATTATTCTCACATAGATAATATAAATTTAGAAAAGTTTTACATACTATACACTGAATAACTGTTGGAGCCTAAGATATTTATTTTGGATCAGTAACAGCATTAAAAAGAAACAATGGTTTCAACAAATGGAAGAATTCAACAAAAATAATTAGTTATTGATAATTATCAACATCTGAAACCTTATTTTTTTGATAAGGAGAAAAAAAAAACAAAAAACTTTCTATATCTAAAGCTCACACTTCCTCAGGTGAGGAACTCAGAACTGAAGGAAAATG
>NW_007759691.1:0-423 GCF_000696425.1 Galeopterus variegatus | reverse complement strand
TAAGACACCAAATTAAATCTGTATTCTTAAAAACAATATATCTTTTTACTTTTATTTTTAATTGACAAATAATAATTATAAAAACAATATATGTTAAAAAGTTCTTCAGCAAGAAAAATCAAAGCTTCTCTAATACGAAACAATACAGGCCTTTATAATGAAAAGTTAAACCAACAAGTATTTTAAAAGCACAAATTAGTTTTAAGCATTAATAAATATGAATCATTTTAATGACCCAAAACTACTTACAAAGAAAAAAATAAATGAACATTTTAAAAAACATTTCCCTTAAGTTGGTTAACTACACTACTTGTAAATTTTGTTTACAATATCTATTTACTCAGCAAATATTTCTTCATAAAATATGCCAAATTAACTCTGTGGAAACTACAAATAAATTTCTAAATCAATTCTCACTGAGTA
>NW_007759690.1:6251-6556 GCF_000696425.1 Galeopterus variegatus | reverse complement strand
CCCCAGGCCCCTAAACCAGAACAGTGGGGGGACCAAGGGTCTCAGCCATGCCCCCCCAACACGTGCACCCAGCCCAGCGATGACCAGCAAGCTGCTGCAGGAAACACCCCAGGCTCCCAAGCAGGGGCAGTGAGGGGACTGAGAGCTTTGGCCACACCCTCTGGACATCTGCAACCAGTTCAACAATGACCATCAAACCAACACTGGAAGCACCCGGTCTCCCAAGCCAGGGCTGTAGGGGACTAAGGGCTTCAGCCACAACCCCTTGACATCTACATCCAGCCCAGCAATGACCAAGCCACCAC
>NW_007759690.1:0-1125 GCF_000696425.1 Galeopterus variegatus | reverse complement strand
CAGATAAATGATATAAATGAAAATCTCAGCTTTGAAGTATGATCTAAGGGCCAAAGTTGACTATAGCTAAGCTACTGAGCTGGAAAACTGTGACCCAGCTAGCAGAACATGATCACCATAAACAAAAAGGTGGCAGGGGGAAAAGCCAGCTGACAGCAGTGAGAAGAGGCAGGATCAAAGGTCTGGGCAAGTCTGAGACAAGCGGCATCTCAGACAATGACCACTCTCATGGCACTGGTGCTCATGGACAGGTGGACCATGGCAAGACATCATCAGGTCCTCATCTATCGGATATAGCAATGGTATCAAAGCAGGACAACCTGGATGGGTTGTAAATGGGCCCGAAAGATTGGACCTACAACAGCATGAGGAGGATTTTCATGAACTGAGGTTAAAAAAAGCATGGAGACCATGCAGAGAATGGGGAAGTGAAAAGAGAAATGTGGGCCAGAAGAAAAAAAAAAAGTCAGCATTGGCATATTGCCATTCACTATTAAATGCGATCTTCCCATTCTTCAAGTTTAATTTTATTTTGCCATTCGGTATATTAAAAGACAATGCTTAGTTCACCAGGTTTTACCAGGTTTCATAATGGCTATTCTGGAACGTAGTGATCTATGTGTTACAGTAATACAGTAACCTATTATTTGGCTGAGCTAAACGCAAAATAACTTCCAGGAACCTGAAAATTGTGTTTAGTTCAACTATATGGGTATATGGTAGTACAACGTTCCATCCCAGGGGTTGGCTAATGTATGCTACAATGCCAGAGTTGAATACTTGTGACAGTTTGCACAGGCAGCAAAGCTCCAAATACTTATTATCTTGTACTTTTAAAAAAAGGTTGCCATTCCTTGGTCTATTGTACTGTATTGTATTTACGCCCATAAGCTGTTCCAAGTCTTTTTGGAATGAGGTAGGAATGTCAACTTGCAAATAATTACTTTCCAATAGGGGCTCTCATTCTAATATTACCTTCTTGTCGAGATGGGTGGGGGTTTTATTTAAAGAGAGATCTTAGGCTGACAATCTCTGTTTATCAGATAACTGTCTGCTCTTTGAAAGACTGGGGTGATAGGGGCTGTGATATGGACCAGCATGGAGGCAGATCAAGAGCAATGCATG
>NW_007759689.1:6202-6556 GCF_000696425.1 Galeopterus variegatus | reverse complement strand
ATTATGGAATGTCACCTTGCTTGTTTTACTGAATATTACCAGCTTCTATTGTTAAACTATAACCCCACCTATGTTCTTTTCCTGTAATTTCCTGGTCTGGAGAATAAATGCAGGAAGAGAACCCCAAATTGTGGTTAATTTCCCAAATGGAAAAAATGCCTCTCTCTTGAGGGTTCTGGGAGATTAACCCCTTTGGGGATTCTCACTGTTCAGAAGAGATGGGCTTTGAGTAATCCTTTGAAGCTCTGTCACCCAGGGGAAGTGGGGTGACAAATCCGTGGGAGGCAAAGCAACATACCTCTGGCCTCCCAGTCATGTGAGTTATTTTTTAAAATTCCCTTTTATGCTTAAGCT
>NW_007759689.1:0-817 GCF_000696425.1 Galeopterus variegatus | reverse complement strand
ACCACAGTCCTTAGTTTTAGGCAGGACCAAAGTCCTGTTGTTTTAGGAATAGCCCAACTTTGTAGAAATACACGTAGAAATGCTAGATTGGGAAAAACTTTCACAGGACTAAATTCTTTGATGTAGATAAGTAAACTGAAACACAACAAAAGTGATTGCTCTGAGGGGCAGTTGCCCTTGGCACAGCTAAACCTAAATGATGGGAAAGTATGTGAACTAAAATCTTCAAGGCTATTCTGCCAGTTTATGGTTGGGGGATGTTCCACATCTGACCCTCAGTTGTGTCTTTCAGTTTCTTGGGGAACTAAGTGTTGCCATGACGATTATCTCCTTTGTATGTCACATAGCTTAATTTTATGACTTCTTTTGATGGTAAATTGCTTGAACTATTTTTAAGTTACACCTGCTTTAATGAAAATTGTCATGTAGCCAGTTTGTCTATGTTTTCACTATGACTGATTAACCGCCTGCACTTCTTCTGTAACTTTCTTGACTGCTCAATAAAAACTGAGAGAAAACCTGACTCAGGGCTATTTCTAGGGACCCTTCTCCCTTGAAGAAGTTCTCCCTGGCTTTAACCCCTTCGGGCCTCTCAGTGCTCTGGAGAAATGGGCTCTGAGTAATCCTGTGCATCTTTGTCACCCTGAGAGAGGTCACGACAGTGGAATCTCAAATAATTATTTTCACAAATTAATACAAGCTGTGTCAAGAGTAATGACATAAACCATAGTGAAAATGTAAACATTTTTAATGGTTTGTTTACTAAATGTCCCTGCAACAAAAGGACTGTGACCAAATTCCTCATGTTTCCTTTTTT
>NW_007759688.1:6319-6556 GCF_000696425.1 Galeopterus variegatus | reverse complement strand
ATATTGATATTCACCTCTGTATCCCACAGATATGCACAATCAACATCAACTATGTTTCATTTAAAAAAAAAAGCAGTTTGTCAGGTATTTAATGCTGGCTGGGGACTCTAGGAAAATCTTTCTTCAACTGTGGCTTTTGTTGTGATTATGCATTTCCTGTTTTGTATTTACTTCCCTTATTGTCTTTTTTACTCTGACAGTCAGAGAAACCAAAAGTATATAGTTTTAAAATTAAAT
>NW_007759688.1:0-616 GCF_000696425.1 Galeopterus variegatus | reverse complement strand
TGCATTAGTTTTTCCAAAGCTTGTTGTAAACTCACTTCAGCTGAAATTTTAGTTGAGAAGATCAATAGTCAATAGAAGACAGCATATTTTCTCCCCCTTCCTATGTCTCCATGCAAATAAAGCTATTAAAAGGAATAAGATCAGACTTGGTGCCATTCACTCTTTAATGGGCAAGTATTGTCCTAAGTTTATTACTGCTTAAGACTGAATAATATTATGGTCTATTTTCATTATTATTGAAAATATGGGGAAAATTAGTCTATGTGGGAGGAGCAAGATTTCACATGCAGAGAAGAGAGAAGCCAATGTTAGGCAACTTCGTTCTGAAAGAGGAACAGAAGGATCTTGGCTTTTTCTGGGACAGAAAAAACACTGGGGCCTAGATTTCCATGTGTAGTAATACCTGCTGATTCCCAATGACAGAGTAAAACTACCAACCACATGAAGGACTTCTTGTGGTTATGCAAGAAGTCAGTGTTCTGTTTTGTTCACAGCCTGGAAAGGAGTAACCCTTTTAAAGTAAATCGTCCTCCTCTTGTTATTACACATACTTCGTGCCTGAGCTTTAGCAATGTTCTGCTAAAAGCTGTAACCTGTCCTAGGTTGAGCTGTGAGG
>NW_007759687.1:6152-6556 GCF_000696425.1 Galeopterus variegatus | reverse complement strand
GCTGCCTGTGGGTCACGTGGCCTTGCTGTGTCAGGCTACTCTATTAGCAGTGAATCAAGACTTTCATATGGTGCAGGAAGCCTGGGTGCCAGACTTGCCTGCCCAGCAAGGGTGACAGATTGCGCTGATGCTGGCTACCAGCTTCCTGTTGTCCTCACGGGCCTCTGTGTGGCATGCCAGCCTCCTCTCTGCGTTCTCAGAGTCTTTCCTACCCTCTGGCTCAGCTCCTGTGGGCTGTCACTGCCTGGACCTCAGAGCTGGGGCTCAGCTGGGCCTGCCAACAGAGTCCCTCTCATTAGTGGTGGAGGCCCCTACTGGTGGGGGCTGAGCACAGGTAGGGAGTCCTGGGTCCTGTGCCATCTGACCCATCCCCTGGCCAGCCTGCATCCCACCCTAGGTGCACT
>NW_007759687.1:0-753 GCF_000696425.1 Galeopterus variegatus | reverse complement strand
AAGGAACTTATCTTGACATTTAGCACATAGTGGGTCCTAACAGATGTCAGCTTCCTTCCCACAGAGCCCCCAGTATTTAGAAAGGTCAACATGACCCTAACTCAGTGGAAAGTACCGGTTTGCTTTGGAAGTTAAGGCCACTCTGGCCACATTTGGGGCCTACTCTGGGTCTTTGTATCATCCTTGACACCAACGATATTCAAGTGAATGCATCCCAGACCCCAAGAATACACCTGCAAACTACGGGAAGAATCATCTCCTACCATCCCATTGCTTTGTCTGTGGCTAAAATCAACAGGTATTCAGAGTGGGGAGGGATTAGTTCTGCCTCGAGGTCATTGGGGGAGCTCTTGAGGTCATTGGGGAAGCATCAAAGAAGGGCGTACCAGTTGATGCATGAATGAGGACCAAGAATATCTCCTCAAGAAAAAATAAAGAAAGAAATTCCAAGCAGAGACAAGGGCATGAGAAAAGGTACAGAGGGATGCACCGATGTGGCATATTTGCAGAGTGAAGTGGCAGATGTGCCCACCTCCTCCCGCCTCGACCCTCCACGCAGGCTGCCTTTCTTGAGCTCCCTGAACCACATACACCAGGGGCCTCGCCACAGTGCCTTCAAGGAGCTGAACATTTCTTTAGAGCACCAATCACAGATCACAACATTAGGGATGACTGGGAGACCCAGGAGGAACCAGCCTGGGGGTGTGCACTGTGGAGGATGCTAGCAAGAGGGTTGGTGGGACTCTCCAGGGT
>NW_007759686.1:6233-6556 GCF_000696425.1 Galeopterus variegatus | reverse complement strand
CTGCTTCCTACTTACTGATTGTGACCTAGGCAAGTCAGTGAAATTCCTCAAATCTCAATTTTCTTATCTATAAGCTAATTATTGTCATCCATCACACAGTATTGTTTCTTGTAAGGAATAAAAAGACCAGGTATGTCAACTGCCTCCCACATGACCTGACAAGCAGTGGGCTCTCTATAATCGCATTCATCTCTCCATTGTGCAGTTAATTGTTAATGCTTTCAGTGTGCTAGATCCTGTTCTAGGTGCAGGGGTATCAGCCGTGAGCAAGGTAGACAAGTCCCTTCCTTCATGGAGCTTACTTTCCACTGGTACTTGTTTAT
>NW_007759686.1:0-775 GCF_000696425.1 Galeopterus variegatus | reverse complement strand
TGAAAGAATCTGAATGCCAAGGAATGCATTCAGTATGATTCCATTTATATAAAGTTGAAGAACAGGCAACATCAATACATGGCGTTAGAAGTTAGGATAAGATAGGATAGGATAGTGGAGGAAGGTGGAGTCATGACTGGGAGGGGCACAGAGGGAGGCTGGTGCACCTCAAACCTTCCACGGTGCTGGTAATATTCTTTTATGCTTTGTTACTTTACTATCTGTATGTTATACTCCAATAAATTTGTTAAATAGCAGTAACTCTACTGATGCCAGACTGCATCTTCAGAGATCCTGATTTAATTGGTCTGGATAAGGGGACTATATGGTTTAGAAATCTCTCCCAAGTAATTCACATGTAGAGTCAGGGTTGGGAACCAGTGCACTAAAGGGTCGCAGCCAGCCCTTTGAAAACCTGTGTGCTATGCCATAACTATAATCATTATACCAGGGTGTGCCGGGCCCTTATTATCTTCACTCAAGTAACACTGGCTTTGAAGACATGATTCACATAGCTAAATCTTAGCAACATACTCATATAGTCACATAACTTAGCAACATAATCACAGGGTTCAATGGCTTAGAAAGCTAGTCAGGTAACTGAATTTAGCAGGGGCCAGATTAGGTTAGTAGGCTTATGTCCCATTTAAGGCCTGCAGTTCCAGTGATGATTGCCAGATCTTCTGATTTTTCAAGTGAAGCTGCAAATCTGTATATTTTTGTGTGAAAATTCCTGAATTTTAAATGTTGTCTTGAATGTTTTAAAGCACTATGC
>NW_007759685.1:6042-6556 GCF_000696425.1 Galeopterus variegatus | reverse complement strand
TTTTTTATTTTATTGAAAAGTACTAATTGTACATATTTATGGGGTATAGAATTATCAAAATTTAATCATTTATTTGTGATGAGATCCTTTGTTCTCCTCTCTTCTAAACATTTGATAATGTACAGTGAATCTTTGTTAATTATAGCTGCCTAGCACTGCTGCATACCATTAGAACTTATTTTCCTTATCTAGCTGTAATTTTGTGTCCATAAACCAACCTTTCATATGCCTCTTCCCCTTCCTAACCACTAGTAACCCCAATTCCACTGTCTATTTCTGAAAATTCAAGTTATTTTTATTGCTATTTATTTATTTATGTTTTGCTCCCATATAGGAGTGAGAACCTACTGTATCTTGCCATGTCTGACTTATTTCACTTAACATAATATCTTCCAGGCTCATCCATGTTGCTGAAAATGACAAGATTTTATTATTATTTTTTTAAAAAATGAGTAGTATTCCATTGTATGTGCACGTATGTGTCTGTGTACATACACACACACACACACACACA
>NW_007759685.1:0-448 GCF_000696425.1 Galeopterus variegatus | reverse complement strand
GAAAATGTAAAGAACAACTCATACAAGGGACTTCAGAAAGTTTGTGGGAAAATGAAATTAAAAGACAAAAATAAAAATATAAACTGCGTTTCTCAACATAACCTCCATCGAGTTCAAGACACTTTTGTAAATGCTATCAGCCTTTTGGTCCATCCCTCAAGAACTGAGGGTACTGAAAATTTTAACCATGCCAATGCAACCTTTTTTTTTACATTATTAACTGAAAGAAAATGGGTGCCCTTTAAAGATTTCTTAAGACCAGGACTGTAAGATGGTTGCCTAATGTCTTCCCACTGAAACTCCCACAAAATTGCCCGTGTTCGATGAGAGGAATGAGCAGGAGCATTGACATGGGAGAGAAGGACTCTCTGGTGAAGCTTTCGCAGGTATTTTTCTGCTAAAGCTTGGGCTAACTTTTCTCAAGAAACTTCCAAAATAAGCAGATATT
>NW_007759684.1:6001-6556 GCF_000696425.1 Galeopterus variegatus | reverse complement strand
GGGAGATGCACTGTCTGGGTGCAGATTAGAGAGAGGAAGCACAGATGGGGGTGCAGGAAGAACCCCCAGGAGAGCTTGGCCTTCTGGAGGAACCAGAACGATGCACCCCAGTATCAACTTTTTATAGTTTTTTTTTAAAATAGACTTTAATTTTTAGAGCAGTTTTAGGTTCACAGCAAATCTGAGCAGAAAGTACAGAGATGTGAGCAGTTTAGGTTCACAGCAAATTTGAGCAGAAAGTACAGAGATGTCCCATATTTCCCAACCCCCCACCACACACAGCCTGCCCCAGCATAAAATTCCCCAGCAGAGCGGACATTGCTTGCAGTGGGTGAGCCTGCATGGACACGTCCTTGTCACCCAGAGTCCACAGTTTACATCAGGGTTCACTCTCGGTGTGGTGCATTCTGTGGGTTTGGACCAATGCATAATGACGTATATCTATCATTATAGTGTCACACAGAGTATTCCACTGCCTAAAAGTCCTCTGTGTCCTGTCAATTCATCCCTCCCTCCCCCAAACCTCTGGTGTATTAGTCCATTTCTGTTCCTTAA
>NW_007759684.1:0-270 GCF_000696425.1 Galeopterus variegatus | reverse complement strand
GACTTTGCTAGAATTGGAATGGGTTAAAGGGACATTTTGGGGGGAAGCTGGGGTTTTGATAATAAGAGATCATGGATCCTATCAAGCCAATGGGGATGTGAGTTTAGGAAATAATGAATGATGAGAACAGCAAATCAGAGACCCAAGCAAATAGGAGCACACAGGGCTTTATAACAGAGAAGAGTGGCCAGTCGGCTCTAGTACTGGTACCAGGTATAGGAAAGGTGGCTTCTGGAAAGCTGGGCACCAGGCTGGTCCTGGCTGCCTTTC
>NW_007759683.1:5881-6557 GCF_000696425.1 Galeopterus variegatus | reverse complement strand
CCAAGCCCCATCACCCCTTTGGACAGAATCTGGGACTTGGAAGGATTAGAATTCAGTGAAGGGTGTGGTGTCTGAAGACAACCTGGCCCTGCTATGTCACTTTGTGGCTTTGAGACTCAAGGCCAGTTCTTCAAGCTTCTATTTTCTGTCTGTAACCTTATAGGGTTGCTGTGAAAATGATGTATGGTCATGCTTCATCAGTGCTTAGCACGGTTCCTGACATGTGGGAAGTGTTCACACCCAGAGAGCTGTGGTGATGACAGAGGGGGCTGAGCACAATGGAGGGGACGGCCCCTGCTAGGAAGGGAGCCCAGGCGGTGGGTGTGCCATGCTCAGGGCCATGTGGGGATCCAGATCTCTTGAGTCCCTGCGGGGTGCCGAGGTGACACAGGGGAACAGGGAGCAAGGACTCTCGAGGCCTTTGTGGGAAATGGTGGTAGAGTAGAAGAGGACGGATTCTTGTCTAGAGGGCACGTACCTTGCTCTCAGCGTGGGAGGCGGTCCCTCCTTCCTTCAGTTCCCCTCTGGCAACAGAACAATCCCAATTCTGTCTTAGAGCTGCATGACATTGGGGGAGTGATTTCATCTCTGAGTTTTACTTGGAAGACCTGCCTCAAGAGCTGGAGTAGGAAACTAGGAATCCACAGTGCCCAGCTGCCAGCCAGCAGGGGTGTGC
>NW_007759683.1:0-872 GCF_000696425.1 Galeopterus variegatus | reverse complement strand
GATGAAAGCAGAGAAGGCCGGCTGGGGAGACCGCAGAGAGCCGGAGAGGGGGCTTCGCGGAGCCAGCGGAGCAGAGTCAGAGGCGTCAGGAGGCAGTCGCGGTTGCGGTGGCGTCATGGGCTGCAGGGACACGAGGAGGACAAGCACAGGGGGAGGGGAGTCAGGGAACCTGAGTCACCACTTGGCTGCAGCTTCTGCCTCCAACAAACCACCTGCAGACCCTTCTTCCTCCTGGGGGTGATGCTCTCGCCCACCATATGCTCAAATGGTACTACTCTGGGGTCCCTTCCCTTAGCCCTGCTGGCTCTCCAGGTGCAACTGCAAAGTCTTCTCTGTACCACTCTGGCAGTGTGCTCTCTGCCCCCAAGCCTTGCCCAGAAGTCCCCTTATTGGGTGCCTGCCCCCCATTGCAGGTCATCTGGGCCAAGCCCCATCACCCCTTTGGACAGAATCTGGGACTTGGAAGGATTAGAATTCAGTGAAGAGTGTGGTGTCTGAAGACAACCTGGTCCTGCTATGTCACTTTGTGGCTTTGAAACTCAAGGCCAGTTCTTCAAGCTTCTATTTTCTGTCTGTAACCTTATAGGGTTGCTGTGAAAATGATGTATGGTCATGCTTCATCAGTGCTTAGCACAGTTCCTGACATGTGGGAAGTGTTCACACCCAGAGAGCTGTGGTGATGACAGAGGGGGCTGAGCACAATGGAGGGGATGGCCCCTGCTAGGAAGGGAGCCCAGGCGGTGGGTGTGCCATGCTCAGGGCCGTGTGGGGATCCAGATCTCTTGAGTCCCTGCGGGGTGCCGAGGTGACGCAGGGGAACAGGGAGCAAGGACTCTCGAGGCCTTTGTGGGAAATGGTGGTAGAGTAGAAGA
>NW_007759682.1:6006-6557 GCF_000696425.1 Galeopterus variegatus | reverse complement strand
TGCCTTTTCAACAAATACGCTGCAAGGAAAACTAGCAGATTGAAAGAAACTTAAGAAACATGCCAACCAATTACAGTGTTTGAAACTCGTTTGTATCCTGATTAAAATAAAACTGTAAAACACTAAGACATTCAGCGAAATTTGAACATTGAGTGGATTTTTGATATTATGAAGAAACTAAGATGAGTTTCTTGCAAGTGTGATAATGGTGTGTTTCTCGTTTGCTTTTTAAGATTTCTTCTCTTTCAGAGAAATATATTGAAATTCCCATGAATGACATTGAGGATTTGCTTAAACATAATCAGATAGGGGTGGTGTGGGTGGGGAATAGAACGAAACTGAATTCACCAGCAGCTGGTAATTATCAAAGCTAGGTGATGAGTACATGGGTATTTATTATAGTATCTCTCTGTGCAAATATTTGAAAAATTCTATAATAAAAGGAATTTTTAAGCAAGTGGTTTGCTTCAAGCCAGGGTTTTGGAGGAAATATCACTTAGGTCTTGAAAGCAGCAGGTCCCTTCGCCCTGTGGATCCCTGGCGTCACATGC
>NW_007759682.1:0-421 GCF_000696425.1 Galeopterus variegatus | reverse complement strand
GGTCACTGGGCAAGCAATTACGGAGCAATTTCTGCACACCCTCCCACTCCCACCCCTAAGCGAAGCCTGGCTGGGGGTTCCGAGCTGCCTGGAGAGTCACTGGGGTCTTTCTGCAACCCACCCTCTATCTCACCACAGACTTCAGAACTGGGGGGTTGGTGAGAAGGCTGGTCACTGGCCCACTAGAAAGTGCCCATGCACAGGAGCCGGCCACTCGCAGTCGAACCAGGTAACTCCCCAAGACAGATGCCAGTTCCAGTCCAAGTGTATCAGTTATGGATCACAACGACAATGTGGCATTGGAACCCGACCCCCAGCGGCATTCAGCACAACTGCTTCTTTTTGCTCACAGGGAGTCTGTGGGTAGACAGGACGGTTCTGCTGCTCTGGGCTAAGCACAGCGAAACTCCGCTGGGCTCTA
>NW_007759681.1:6277-6557 GCF_000696425.1 Galeopterus variegatus | reverse complement strand
TTGATTTCTCATAGTCCAACAGAAGATATCTCATTTTCTAGAGTGAAATTTAAAACACAAACACAAATATGAATTGAGAGTTAAATTATTGATACCAAAAGATAACACAAAAGCTGAAAGGGATATAAAAGGAGGCAAGTATTTTTTAAAGAAGCATTATAAAAATTGCTTTAAATTGCTTAGCCCTACACATTTCTGTGTTTAAGGTTCAACATTTCATCTTCAGGGAATGAGGATAGTACTTGTGATCTGGGCCCCATCATCTCCAGGCTGTGCCATG
>NW_007759681.1:0-1350 GCF_000696425.1 Galeopterus variegatus | reverse complement strand
ACCCAAACCTATGAATGACAGCAAAAAAAACATAGACATGCATATATCTTGAACAACATTTTAGCAAAATAAGTCCAGCAATATTTAAAAAGATAATATATTGAGACTAAGTGTGGTTTATTCTAGCAATAAAAATTTGGCTTAACAGGTCACGTAAAGCACTAACTTTAAACGAAAAAAGTAGATTAACTAAAGTAAAGTTAGAAATATTTATACTTCCGGGCCGGCCCGGTGGTGCACTGCTACAGTGCGCCGCTTGGGAGCATGGTGGCACTCCCACTGAGGGTTCGGATCCCACATACGGACCGGTTCCCGCTCACTGGCTGAGCAAGGTGCGGGCACAGCACCAAGGGTTGCGATCCCGTTGCCGGTCCCGGTCCGGTCCGGGCGCAACATTGAGAGTTGCGATCCGTTGCCAGACACGAAAAAGGACAAAAAGGAAAAAAAAAAAAAAAGAAATTGTTGACAGGAATCATTTTCTTTTCTTGTAATATTCTCATAGAGTAAAAGGTGTAGAGTAAGGAGTGGGCAATCCATATGGCCCAAACCCCATCAGTACTCCTGGCCATTTGCTCTGCAATTTGGTGCTGAAAATGGGGACCAAAATTTGAGATTTTTAAACCAATTTTTACATGAAGCTGGAAAAGAAAAAAACATTTGGCGTGTTTCTGGTAACTCATTTAAATTATAAATAGAATCCCCAAAGAGCTCATCATAGTAGAGGGTGACCAGCTTTCCCATTTCTAGATGGAATTGAGAGATACAGAAAAAAATAGCAAATAGAATGACAGTGTCTTCCCAATAACCAACATGAAGCTTCTTCATTTAAAAGAGGGGAAAATATAAGTAACTCCAAATAAAGCATGACGAAACCTATAAACCACTCTTTGCGTCCATCCAAAACAAATTCTTAAATTTGAATGAGGTCCCATATTACTTAAATTTATCCCCCAAAGCAATCTGTTAGATGGAGTGTGGGGAAATTTTCTAGCAGTACAAACTGGGTAAGTCTGACCTGTTAGGGGAACAAATTGGGGAAAAAAAGAGTTCTTTGGAAGTGATTATCTTTAGGATAGGGATAGAGGTAGGAGAGAGCACATTTTTTTCAGGTCATCATCAGTGGATTCAGTGTCAGATCTTATAATGTCTGTTTTTCTTATCACCTATTGCCCATGAAAAAGGTTATGCTGGGAGCCTGAACACCATTTTTCCTTTTGGAAATTGCTCCTAAAATTCCAGATATTCTAATTATTCTTGTCTTGTTTTCTGTTTTGTTTTCATTATAACATTATATTACCATTGTGATTAATTCAAATACACAAAAAACATGGGTTTCCAGTTACCAAAATC
>NW_007759680.1:5897-6557 GCF_000696425.1 Galeopterus variegatus | reverse complement strand
TCCGATGAGTTTACTTAGATCGATAAGCTTGGTCTGATGAGTTTACTTAGATCGATGTGCTAGGTATGATGTGTTTACTTAGATCAATGAGCTCGGTATGATGAGTTTACGTTGATCGATGAGCTTGGTCGGAATGGTTTACTTAGATCAATTACCTCTGTCCGATGATTTTACTTAGATCGATGAGCTTGGTCGGAATGGTTTACTTAGATCAATTAGATTTGTCTTATGAGTTTATTTAGATAGATTAGCTTGGTCTGATGAGTTTATTAGATCGATGAGCTTGGTCTGATGAGTTTAATTTGATCGATGAGCTTGGTCTGATGAGTTTATTAGATCGATGAGCTTGGTCTGATGAGTTTAATTTGATCGATGAGCTTTTCGGATGACTTTACTTAGATCGATGAGCTTGGTCGGATGAGTTTACTTAGATCAATTACCTCTGTCCGATGAGTTTACTTAGATTGATGAGCTTGGTCTGATCAGTTTACTTAGATCACTTAGCTCTGTCAAATGAGTTTCCTTAGATCGATTAGCTTGGTCTGATGAGTTTACTTAGATCGGTGATCTTGGTGTGATGAGTTTACTTAGACCGAAGTGGTTGGTCGGATGTGTTTAGTTAGATCAATTAGCTTGGTCTGATGAGTTTACTTAGATCAA
>NW_007759680.1:0-290 GCF_000696425.1 Galeopterus variegatus | reverse complement strand
AGCTTGGTCTGATGACTTTACTTAGATCGATGAGATTGGTCAGATGAGTTTACTTAGATCAACTAGCTCTGTCTTATGAGTTTATTTAGATCGATTAGCTTGGTCTGATGAGTTTAATTTGATCGATAAGCTTGGTCGGATGACTTTACTTAGATCGATGTGCTTGCTCGGATGAGTTTACTTAGATCAATTACCTCTATCCGATGAATTTACTTAGATCGATTAGCTTGGTCTGATGAGTTTACTTAGATCGATGAGCTCGGTATGATGAGTTTACTTAGATCGATGTT
>NW_007759679.1:5982-6557 GCF_000696425.1 Galeopterus variegatus | reverse complement strand
AAATATAGTATGAATCTTTCCATGAACTTTTTGAAGACCCTTGTATATGCCATCAAGATATGAGGAATATACCTTATATTATTAAACCCCATCTACTCTGCTCCACACAAAAAAATGCCCTGATGAGGTTTTCTTAGCTCTATAATGGGTGATGTTTTCATCATACATTTAACCATATATTATTACGTGTTTCTCACAAACTTTGAAACTAAGTAAGAACAATTACAAAATATGTATGTGTACCTTTCTTCTCAATTTTTGGTGAAAATTCTCTTAAGAAAACTTCAATCATGATTTTATTTGTTTACTAATGAGAGGTTCAGTTTTCACAATTGCATTCTTATCATTGAATACCACTTTTTACTAAGAAGTTAGTATTTATTTTAGCTCAATAGATACCTTATGTTAACAAAATAAAACATTTTCCCCATCCTTTTCACCGTAACCTAATCCAGTTGGCCATATTCATTGTGCAGGTGCCAAATTTATGTGATTGCAATGGGAGGCTTGGTCTTAAGCTGATAGTTAACTAAGCCTTCTGAAAAATGATAAATATTAGCTCTTAACTTAATATG
>NW_007759679.1:3118-3330 GCF_000696425.1 Galeopterus variegatus | reverse complement strand
ACCAATAAGGTCTTTCCTTTCAAGGTAGCAGTCTGTTAAGCAGCATGATTGAAAAGGAAAACGAAGGCTTTTTCCCTGATTTACAGAATGCAGACAAAGCTTTCATCTGAATGACAGCAAACTCCAAAATTCTTGACCATGTACCTACACAAAGGAGACTTTGAATCCAACTTTACAAATTCAAGTTTAAAAAGTAGTCAAGTCAAGCTCAA
>NW_007759679.1:0-2190 GCF_000696425.1 Galeopterus variegatus | reverse complement strand
AGCTGAATAGTATTCCATTGTGTATACACCACAGAATTTTTATCCATTCATCTGTCGATGGAGATTTAGGTTGATTCCATCTCTTGGCTATTGAGAACAGTGTTGTAATGAACATGGCGGTGCAGGCGTCTTTTTGACATACTGATTTCATGTCCTTTGGATATATTTCCAGTAGAGGGGTACCTGGGTCATAAAGTAGTTCTATTTTTAGTTCTCCGAGGAACCTCCATACTGGTTTCCACAATGGCTGTACCAATTTACATTCCCACTAACACTGTAGGAGGGCTCCCTTTCTCCACATCCTCACCAGCATTTGTTATTTTCTGTCTTGTTGATAACAGCCATTCTAGCTGGAGTGAGATGATATCCCATTGTAATATTAATTTGCATTTCCCTGATGATTAGTAATGTTGAGCATTTTTCCATGTGCTTGTTGGCCATTTGTATGTCTTCTTTTGAAATATTGGACCATAGACTTTTAACGAGGTCCAACTACTGGCAGAACATTGTAGTTGCAGGTTAAAATAAAGAGGAACCATGGTCACTTGAGTGATAAGTAGTAATCCCAAATCAGAGAGATCAGGTGCAAGAGTACGATAGGGATATTTGAGAATTAATGAGCTTTAGCTGGGACCATTTATTTTGCATTTCAACTCATAATCTGTTTCTTCCTTATTGCAGTCATTGCAATTCCTTCCTGTAAATGATGTTACTTTCTATCAGTGTCCATAAAACTTCACATGATGTCTGTTAACGAGGAATTTATGTCTAAAATAGATGGGTACAATAGAATCAGAGGTCATGACAGATGAAGATGAAAGCTGCCCATAGAGAAAAAATGGTAAAAGACAATCGTGGTGAGGGGGGTGTGCACATCAAAAGACAAGTGTTATATTATTTGATCATTGTTTAATTAGCAAACCCAAGAGAAGACATGAAAAGTATAGGCAAGAACTACCTGAGATCCATGGCCAAGAGCAATTTGACTGTACAGACAACTCGAGGGGCAAACTAAGAATATAAACAAATCACCAGCAACCAAGTCAAGAGCAAAGGAGGTAGAGCAATTACAGTAACTACGTGGATCTTTCCTTTCGGTGTGTTAATTTTGCCCAGCCCAATGCCAGAATATAGTGGGTCCTCAATAACTGTTAGTTCATTTTTCCTTACTCCTTCTTACTCTCTCAATTTATTTCTATAGTTAAGGAATTAATTATCATTGACAATTTGTATATGTTGGTTTGACTTCCTAGCTGAAGGCAGGTAGAGTTCAAATTACAAATTTCAAAAATTAAATTATAGTTTGGACAGCACTGTGATGCAGCTTAATTAGAATAGAGCCTCCTGTACTCTGAGCCTTGAAATCTCCATCTCCCAATATGGATAATAGCTGCCCAGAACCACACACAATGCTTGCAGCATGATTTTGGAATAGAACAGATAACCTGTTCTGTTCCATATGGTGACCGGGATGCACGAGGCTATCACCACACCAAGTGATAAAGAGGAGATGGAGATGTTGGAGATAGGATGGACAAACTAGTGTGACCAGGCGGGCCGTCACTGATCTCCTCCCAGAGGCCTAGCCCCTGGGACTACAGCTGCTACCACCAGCAAATGTTTTGAAGGCATAATCTACCTTGACTACAATCATCTGTTGCTGTTTAGGTCTCTCTATTGCAAATTCCCCCAGAACTTTGCAGTTTTAAACAACAAACATTTATTATGTCACAGTTTCTGTGGATCAGGAATTCAAGGGAGGGTTAGCTGGGTGTTTCTGGTGCAGGGACCTTCTTGAAGTTACGGTCAAAATGCAAGCTGCAACTACTGTTATTTGAAGGCTTAACTGGGGCTGGAGAATCTGCCACCAAGATCCCTCAGTTCCTTCTGGCTATCAGCAGGAGGCCTTTGTTCCTTGCCTCTCCTCGGGGCTGCACGAGTGGACTCACCAAAGGGCAGTTTGCTTTCCCCAGAGACAGTGATGAAGAGAGAGAGAGAACAAGGTGAAGGATGCAATGACTTTTATGACCTGTTCTCAGAAGTCACACGCCACGACTTCTGCCTCATTCCATCTATTAGAAGCAAGTTGCTAAGTCTGGTCCCCACTCAAGGGCAGAAGAATCACTCTCCACATTGAACTGGGAGAATACTCAAAATTTTATGGATATATTTTTAAACCACCAAACCTAC
>NW_007759678.1:5428-6557 GCF_000696425.1 Galeopterus variegatus | reverse complement strand
AGCGCCGCCGCGCTTCCCAAGCGGCGCACTATAGCAGTGCGCCACCGGGCCGGCCCCAGAAATGAAAATAGCTTTTACTGAATTAAGAGATTTGGTTTTATCAATCTCTTTACATTGATTTTACGTTTGTAAACTAATGGTGTTGTTATCTCAGGGTCAAGTTTATCTTGGTAACTCTGTAGGTCTTGTCCATCATTTCAGTCCCTCTGACCTTTCTGTGAGTCCTCAGGAATGCTGACACAACCCTCACAGGATTTCTACCAGGGCCTAATCTCCTTTACCATGATGCACTCAGGAAAGACCACAGGGGCATCAGGTGAATAAATCAATGATTTGCCACAATTAGAACAAGAGATAAACATTATCCCTGAAAATCTCCAAAACTATGCAAATCTGGGTTCATCATGAAGTAAGTAAATCTCCTTAGAAACCAATTAAACTTAACAATTAATATTTGAACTTTGTATAATGGCAGATACAAAAACTGCAAGAATTTGATATAATAAGAAATAGAGATTTACCCATGGGGTAAAAAAAGCAGGTGGATTTAATGAGCTGCTAAACATTGAATAGCTCGATCTCTGAAACTAAAATATATGCATGCATATATACAGACTAGCTTATTATTAATTTTAGTGAAATAAAGCATCTAGCACACAGTTTGCAAATAATAAAATATACAATATTCTTTTTTGTAAATTCCATATAAACAATTGATTCTCACAGAACATTGTTGTTGATTTTTGTCAAACTCTTATATTTGTAGGAAATATATGGTTGTTTTTGACCAGGGAGGGTAGTTCCCACACAAATGTTGGTGGATGTTTTTATTTGTATTAATGGGTAAGACAAAAATGAAACAACAGAGGTCTTAGTCTGATCTTCCCGTTTGTCAGTGACTTCTTTGCTGAATTGGATAATTGTTTTTAAATATTAGAAGAGGGTTTCCTTGACTTTTTGTGCTGCTTATAATGTAATGGCTCCAACACTTTTATTTTTATTTTTGTTTTTTGGTGGCTGGCCGATACAGGAATCCAAACCCATGACCTTGGTGTTACAAAGCTGCGTTCTAACCAACTGAGCTAACCGCCTCACCCTACTCCAACACTTTTAAGTTTAATCTGCGTTG
>NW_007759678.1:0-475 GCF_000696425.1 Galeopterus variegatus | reverse complement strand
AGAGACAGATCAAGCAGAAATATAATCTAAAATCAAATTATAACACAAGTTCCAGGCAATATTCTGGGCTTGGTACATATGCATCTTGGTCTATGTGCCCACACCTACAGCATAGGACACATTTAAATTTGCCCATGGGGCCCTGTCCTGGCTGACGGCCCCTCCCCTCTGACAGGCCTGGGTGCCCCCTCATCCTTCCCGATGTCCTTCCTCCTGGACCCGTTTCAGACACTGGGCTATTGGCCTGGCCACAATTCCTTGACCTATGTTTTCACTGTTTTTCATGAATATACCACTCCTGCCTCATGAAGACGTCAAAGACTCTCTCCTTTGACCAAACTCGAGTCAGACTCCTCTGAGTTCTCCTTCTGACTAGTCCCTGACCTTGGCCCATTTAGTCCAGTTTTAGCAAGAATGCTGCTGAGTCAGTTCCGTGAAAATTACCCACCATTGATATCTGATCAAATTCCTCATC
>NW_007759677.1:2385-6557 GCF_000696425.1 Galeopterus variegatus | reverse complement strand
TTTTTATTAGATTCAGTCTTTGTAAGTGTTTTATAGTATTTTAACTTAAAATGTGTAATATATATGTAACAAATAAGTAATTTATATAACAACAAAATTTCTTTATCATTGAAAGTAATTGCAGCAATATAATTAGTGGACCATTTTGTAGTAATTTCTAACAGGCCTATGTAATATTTTGTGGCTTATTAATGATAAATGAATATTAGCTATTAAAAAGGGATTCATTTCACAATGAATATACTTATATTTAAATTGAGAATTCAAATTACCATATGGTTTTAGCAAACAAATCAACTATAAAACATCGAATGTAGGCAATGATGTTTTAATGTTAAGATACTCATAATCAGTATATGAGCCAGAAAAGCAACTCTTTGTCTAGCAGAAGTTTATTTTAGAAATTGTTTGGGCTAAAAGGTCTTTCCTTTATCCAACTTGTCTTTTATTTCATAATGAAAGCAGAGTAACATGTTAAGCATCTCCCACTTGACATTGGTTAATCCATTCTTGGAATTTGAATGTTCTGGGCAACAAAATATAGTCTTTCCCCCATTATTTTAAATGGAAAAATTTATTATACATTATATGTCAACAGGAAATCCCTAACCAACCTACTAAGAGAAGCTAAAACACAGCGAAATGCCTATATGGAAGTCACAAACTAATGAAAGATATAAAATGCTTAAATCATCACTTCCTGACCACCAAGCAATTAGTACACCATTAACCAACGGCTGCTCCATATTCAGTGGCAGGTGGGGTTCCCGTGCAATGTCACATGAGCAGCGCACTGCAGTAAGCTGCACACAGCCACGGGACGCTGCTAGAGGAAACGCACACCGAGCCCACGGTTTGTGACCTGTGATGCTGCTCTCCAAATGAGGTGGACCCCTGGAGCTGACAGGGCTTGAGGGGCAGTTGCCACCCCTGTCCCTGGACTGGGGGAGTCTTCAGGAAGGTGGCGACACCACATGGTGAAGCAGCTGCCAAGGGACGCTCCACGTACACTCTGGGAGCTCATGTGTGTAATTTTCCATGTCGGGTGCAGCGCGAGGCCACTCTCCACAGCAAGACTTTCCACCCTGTGGCGTCCTGTCAAGAACAGGGATCGTGTTGCTTACGTTATTTTCAACCAGCATGGCCAGGGCTTTGACAGGATACTCTTCCTGGTCTCAGCTGTGCTTGATCACCCCTCGGCCCGAGGCTTTTCTGAGCTCTTTTCTGAGCTTTTCTGCTCCGTAGCCGCTGCCATTGCAGGAGCATGCCACCTCTCCAGAGCCTTTGAAATCAGTCACGAGCTGCAGGGTTCATTTCTTCTGTAACCATGTGTTGTTTACAGAAAAACTCTTCATTAATCGCTTCTCAATGATAGCAAAGGTTTCGTCTGCAACGTGGACCACGGTTGGGAATGTTTTCCATATAAACATCAGCTACAATCTTTGAATTGAGAAACATGCACATTCTACAAATGTTGCATTTTTAAAAAATGCAATGGTCTATGGTGAAACCAATATGTAGGGCACATAGTACTTCTTCAAAGGAAGTGGAGAAATGGTTAATTTTCACAACTAATAGTGCCTTGTCCATAGAACATGCCCCATTCATATCTTTTATTTGATGAATTATGGTTCTGAATGAAGCCTGTCTCTTATATCTAAAAATAACACAAACTGTAGCAATAATAAAAAAAGGCATTGTGGCCAGTGGCCTATAATTAACCTCATCGCTGCTCCATGAAGCCAAGAGCTTGATTAGGTTTGGACGTTGACTAGAGTGTGATTAAAAACAAACACCACCCAGATGCCTAAGTGCTCCGTTCCTCTTCCTGTTAATTTTCTGCTGGAACAAAAGAAAAGCTCCAGGCAGCTCTTTGTTGCCATGAACATGGCAAGGTGGCCAAATCCCAAATTAGGAAGCCTTGGGGTTTGTTTTGATTGCAGATGCGTGCAATTACCTGAAAGCGCTGTTCGTTCGTTCCAAAGGATATTTTACTGTAAGGTTGCAAATTATCTCAGTCTGTCTACTAAGGTGCACACAATATGTAATTTTTCTTTAAAATGTGTCTAAATTTCTTTTTCAAACGTTTTGCCCATTGTTATGGGCTGAATTTTGCCCCCCCAAATTCATAGGTTGAAGTCCAAACTCCCAGGACCTCAGAATATGACTGCATTTGGAAACAAGGCATTTAAAGAGGTAATTTAGTTAAAATGAGATAATTAGAGTTGGCCCTAATCCAGTATGACTGGTGGGCTTGTAAGAACTAGTGGGATACACACACACAGAGGGACAACCCTGTGAAGACACAGGGAGAGGGTGGCCGTCTGCAAGCCAGGGAGAGAGGCCTTGGAAGAAATCAATCCTGCCAACACCTTGATTTTGCACTTCCAGATTCCAGAACTGTGAGAAAATAAATTCCTGGTGTTTAAGCCGCCCAGTCTGTAATGCTTTATTACAGCAGCCCTAGCAAACGACTACACCTATGCTTCAGAAACGGTCTCTTTCCATTTAGGGTTCCTCCCTTTACCCCAGGGTTTTGTTTCAGTTTGGGGGGCTTGCGTGGTGCTCCTGTGTCAGGGCAGGAGGCAGGGCAGGAGCCCATGGCATTGCCCCACTGGGCCATCCAGGCAGTGCACAGATGTCCCCGGGGCTGGCTGCAGGACTTGCAGACCGTGCAAAATGAAAATATGGGCTCTTGGCTCAAAAAGCATGGAAAAAAACACTGTAAAAGTACTAAAATAGAACGCTCTTTCCTTCCTTCCCTGGTCTCACTCTCGTCCTGGTGTTTTGTATTCGCTATTTAATGTCATTCTAAGTAAAGAAAAATTTAAACTTGTAATTATTAGCATGAATTTTACTGTTTTATATTGTGCAATGCCTGTTTTTAAGAACTCGCATGTGCACTTGCCAGAATTACACAGTGCAATCTTGCAGGTATATTTCATTCTTACCAGAATGGTGGAAACTCTGCTCAAAATGAGCTCAAGGGTCTTCACCTCACTCCCTCTTCCCAGGCACCTTCAGCCTTGGAGACTAGAGTCAAAACTAAAGAAATGTGTCTGGTGGCCTTCATCTGTGGTGGGATGGTGTGTTTTCGATATTAATGGGCTGATTTTTCTGTCTTTTTCAACTCCTCCAAATCCCCAGGTTTCACCTTTATTTAATAGCACAAGCTATGACAGTTTGGGCTCAAGGACGGAGGGAACGGAGGCGAGGGCAGAAAGCAGAGAAACATTAGTCTGTCCTCAGTTTTTTCTCTGATTTATTCCCAGTGCCTATGGAGAGCCAGGCACATAAGAAACTCTCAATCTATACTTGTTGAATGAGCGAATAAAAGAATGAATGAATCAACTAATCAATGGAAAAGTCAGAGCATCTCAATCTCAATAAGAGGAATTTTCCCCAGGTGTTCCCCTATTTCCTTCTCTCTGCCTCTCTGTGCGGGCTCCTAGAATTCACCACATAAAAGCATTGTGAGCAAGGTAGATCCTTAGGTCCCTGCGTCAGACATGACCCCAAATGCCAGCCTGTGCCGTGACCCCTTCCCCACGTCCTGGCCATGCTCAGCAGCTGTGTTTCTCCTGCATCCCAGATAAGCAACTTTTCTCCGCTTCAGCCCCCTCTTTTTGGGTGATGAAGGCCACGTGAGGAGAAGCAGTAGCTGAGCTGAGGCCACCTCTGCTTCCTCTGTCCATAGTGACCCAGTGACACACAGACCCCCAAGCCTCGCAGGCTGGGGCTGGACAGGGCACTCTCTGCCACTGTCGGATTTGTGTGCATGTCTGTTTCCTGCAACTGCCTGGCCATTTGCAAAATGAAGGATTGCAGAAGTATCCTCAGGTAAAGTACACCGTATTCTACTGGTGCTAAGATGCCCCTTTCCCCACGTTTCACTTCTGTAACATCAGGAACTGTCTTAGAGTCAGTGCTGAGCAGGTGACAATCTCTGTGCAGTTACCATAGCCCAAGCCCATGCCAACACAGTTGCTATTCCTAGGGCGTGCCTGGCCTCACGCACAGCTTAGTGTGCCAGGTCGCAGGCCTTTGGGGGACCATTTGAAGAAGGAAAATAAATCTGGATATTATATGAAAACCTTGGCTAGGGTAAAATAAAACAGAACAAAGAAAACACCAGCATCGATCCGTGCAGAATGGGGCCAGCAGCTTAGAGG
>NW_007759677.1:0-1214 GCF_000696425.1 Galeopterus variegatus | reverse complement strand
CAGGAGCGCCACCGCGCTTCCCAAGCGGCGCACTAGCGCAGTGCGCCACCGGGCCGGCCCTCAATTATTTTTTTTCACTTGACACATAATAATTGTACATATTTATGGGGTACAGAGTGATACCTCGATACACGTATACAACGTGGTGAAGTGATCAAATAAGTGCAGTTAGCATATCCATCATCTCAAACACGTATCATTTCCTTGTGTTGGGAGCATTTGAAATCCTCTCTTCTAGCTATTTGAAAATATACCATAAACCGTGGTTAATTATAGGCACCTAACAGTGCTATGGGACACTAGAACCTATTCTTCCCAACCCACCATGAGTTTGTACTCATTAACCAACCTCTCGCCATCCCTAGAACCCACTATTCTGCGCTCTCCTCCTAGCAGATGATCTGCTTTAGGTCCCAAGCATGAGTGGGGACATGCGGAATCTATCCTTCTGTGCCTGGCTTCCTTCACCTGACATGCCCATCCGTGTTGCTGTGAGTGACAGGATTTCGCTCTTTTTCTATGGCTGTCCATTCCACTATTTTTAATAGATAACATGAAATCTTGCGAGAATCTCACAGTTCTTACTTGCAGAACTCGAACTCGAGTCTTACTCTGCCCCTTCCATCTGCGGCCTGTGCTTCTCTGAGACCCTTTCTGGTATGTCTGAGTGCCTGTGACCTGTTCAGAATCTTTGGGACAGTTAGCACAGGCCCCAGGTATGCTGGAAACCTGTCCTTTCCTGCAGCACAACTCTCCCATGGGAGTCGAAGTGTTTTGCAAACGCCTTGTCGTTTATCACCCAACCAATGTAGCAACAAAATCAGGTGAGTCCCTTCCCTTTTCATATACAGCGTCTGTGGGTGATGATCACGAATCCAGGCCTGTGCACAGCCCCTATTTGGGGAGGAAACGCAGGACCTGGGGCGCAGGGCAGGGGTGGAGGCCCCGTCCTGACGGTGCGACTGACCTCACCTAGCAGCAGGACAGTCCCCAAACCTTGGTCCTCTATGCACGTTCGGAAGCAGTAACGCGCCTTTCCGTTTCTTGTCATTATTATTGGTAACCCCTTCGCGTCCCCGTGGATGTATCTTATGTCAGGGTGAAAGTGACTTCAAGACCCAGGCACCGGGAAAGACGAGGGGGCTTGGCGGCAGGTCCGGCCACCGCCAGGACGGCCACACACTCCCGCCCGAGCCGTTCTGTCCGTCTGAGCC
>NW_007759676.1:5949-6557 GCF_000696425.1 Galeopterus variegatus | reverse complement strand
ATTGAGCCCCCAACTCTTCATCATGCATTTGTCCCTGTCCTGGTTTCCAGCAGTCTGAGGCGAAGGGGCTGCTGAGCACTTGCCCCCCTGCAGAGGCTGTATTCCATCATGCGCTCTGTTTCCAGGTGCATGGGGAGATTATTTTTTTGTTAGAAGAAAAAGACAACTTCCTTAGTATAAGATGTTAACTATTCCCAATGGTTTTCACAGACCTCGTGATATGAGGAATGTATTCATGGCATTCAGAATCACCTCCATGGCTAGCTGCTGGCCCCTTGAGAGAAGGAGGCTACTTACTGTGACTCCCACCCCTGCCCCCCGCCCCATGCAATGGCTTCCTGTTGCTGTGTACTGAGACTGTTCCCAGAACACTAGTGTTCTCTATAGTGCCCAGAAAGGGCCATTGTATCCCTCAGGATGTTTGTAAATCACCCACTATGCTGGTTTAGAAATTATGGAAATAGGAAATTCTGTATCGCGTTTGCTGTTTAATTGCTGAGTGATGTTTACAGAACTGGTTGTCTCTTGCTACAACTCCTAAAAGGGTTTTGTAAATTAAAAGTAGAGAAACTTTAAAATACCTAAGAAAGTTGTAGAACATAGTCAAG
>NW_007759676.1:0-333 GCF_000696425.1 Galeopterus variegatus | reverse complement strand
AGGGAAAAACTGGCTAATCTTACCCATGTACGTAGAAAATCCTAGGCAAAGTACTAACAAACTGAACCCAGCAACATGTCAAAAAGATACTGCATTATGTCTAAGTTGGGTTTATACCAGGAGTGGAAAGTTAGTTCAACATTAGAAAATCTAAAAATGCATTTTATCACATTAACAAACTAATGGAGAAAAGCCATATGCTCATTTCAATAGATGCAAAAAAATGTTTGTTACATGTCAGCAATCATTCAAAATAAAACTTGGAGCAGACGAGGAAAGCAAGAAAATTTTCTCAACCCAGTGAATGCTACTCACAAAACAAAATAAAACAAT
>NW_007759675.1:6330-6557 GCF_000696425.1 Galeopterus variegatus | reverse complement strand
AGTGTAAACCAAGACATTTCTGTTTCTCTAAGTTCCAAAACTTTCTACTTAAAACAGTAGACCTCAATATGATTAATGTTGTCAATGTAGCATTTAAATATACTATATACAATCCTTTAATACTAACAAAAAGTAATTCAAGTGTTTCTTGAGAATACAGGTTTTGTGTCCTCAATCCCTTGAAACAATGTGTGCTGGGTCTGTTTGAACAACTTTCAGACTCTAGA
>NW_007759675.1:0-661 GCF_000696425.1 Galeopterus variegatus | reverse complement strand
CCTGTTAATTCTTTCTTTTATTTCTTTATAGTACTCTCATCTATCTATTCATCAAAAAACTATTTCTGAGTCTTCTGTGTTGCTCTTCTGTGCTAGGCTCCTAATGATTGGGGTTTGATTCACTTGGAGGAATGAAAACACTTCTGTCTAAAGCTGTTGGTCCTGCAGATTTTACCGTAGCTCTTTCAAAGAAATTCCTAGACAACAGAAGTTCAGTGCAGGAAAACAACCACTTCAACTTTTTCAAGCAAAAGAGATTTAGTATAGAAATCACCAAAAAGTCTAGAGAGCCAAAGTCAAGGGGCTAGTACTGCAATTACTTTCCAAGGTGACTGACACCTCCATGACACTAGCCCAGTGGCAGAAAGTATCTTCTTTTGTGCTGTCATTACCACTGCTGTCTTTACCACAACTCTCTCAAAACCATGAAGCTGGTGGCAAACAAATGAATTCACTGCGGACACTCACATCTGCCAGAGCTTGCTTGTCAGCTAATGTAGACACGGAGAGATGGTCTGTTGTTCTAATGTCATGTGAGTGCATTCAATTGGCAGAAACAAATTAATATCCACAATACTAGCTACAAAAGAATCGGGAAAGTATATTTTTAACTTTCTAAACCTTCCAAATAGAATGAAGGTGAAATGGTGGCAAATCCAAT
>NW_007759674.1:6157-6557 GCF_000696425.1 Galeopterus variegatus | reverse complement strand
CTTCAGGTGCAGGCATGGGGGCCACCTGTAGAGACAGGGCAAGTACAGGCTGCTGCACGGAGATCCTGGAACTAAGAAGAGAAAAAGATAAATCCCTAAGCTCAGCTGGAGATTCCAGCAGTGGTCTGCCAATACATGGCAGGACAAGCAGACAGAAAGCAGAGGTACTTAAGATTTAAAACACACTATCAACCGTCTTGATGTAATTGCCAGTTATGGAAGACTCTAACCACCAACAGCAGAACACGCACTCTTGTCAGGGATTCAGGGTACATTGGCCAAGACAGACCACTTGAGGGGCCAAAAAACAAGCCCCAGTAAACTGGAAAGGATCGCAATCCTACAGAGTATGTTTTCTGATGATAATGGAATTAAACTAGAAATCAGTAATAGAAAAAAA
>NW_007759674.1:0-4923 GCF_000696425.1 Galeopterus variegatus | reverse complement strand
AATCTGGGAGTGATTAAAGAACACCTAAGTCAGTTGTTAAGATATCAACAGTCTTGTGATTGATCTATACAATCAATGCAATTTCAAAATCTCAGATGTTATTGTAGAAACTGACAAATTGCTTCTATATTTATAGAGAATCGGAAAAAATAGCCAAAATACTTCTGCAAAAGAAGAAAGCTGGAGCACTTCCACAAGTTGGTCAAAACTTGTTATGAAGCTACAGTGATCAGAACAGCACAGCCACCTGGGTCTGAGGAACAGACAGTCGAGAAACTGGCAAATATATGTTCAACAAAAGTGCTAAGACAATTCAATGACAAGATGATAATCTTTTCAGCAAACAGTGCTGAAAAGATATCCATATGGAGAAGAAAATTATACTTGACCCTCACCTCACACCACAAATATATTTGCCTGAAAATGAACAACAGACGTTAACAGCTAGGACTATTAAAACGTCTAGGAACAAACGGAGAAGCAAATGTTTGCAACGTGGAGGTAGGCAAAATTTTCCAAATTAGGACACAAATTCACAAGCTAAAAAGGAGATATTGATAAGCTGGATTTCATCAGAACTGAAAATGTCAGCTCTCTGAATGACATCGACAAGAAAATGAGGACGAGCCACATGCTAAGAGAAATGTTCAGGATCTGTACGTCGGGTGAACACGTCTGACGAGGGTCCAGTATCCAGAATATACTAAGAACTCTCACAACTCGATAAGACAACAGCATATGAAAATAAAGAATGGACAAGATGCAGACAGACACTTCACAGAGGAGGCGTGCGAACAGCAAATGGCCGACATGATGCGTCCGCACACGCACAGGACGGCTAACACTGAAACCCTGATGACAGCGAGCGCTGGTGTGGATGTGCGCTCACCGCCCCCCGAGACTGGGCTACGCCCCCGCCCAGCAGGCGTTGGGACGAGGCGCCGTGCTCCTGGGAAGCCCACGTGCTGTGCTGCTCTCCGTGCTCACGGGGCCCTGTCTCTAAGCTGCTCTTGAAGTGACAACACTGCTGTGTGTGGGTGTGGTGTGGTGTGGTGTGGTGTGGTGTGTGTGTGTGTGTGTGTGTGTGTGTGTGTGTGTGTTTATACCTAAGATTTGTCATGATTCTATCAAAAAACAAAACAGATTCATCCCCTGCTTGGCTGGAGGACCTGCTGCTGCTGGCTAGAATCCCCACAGGGGCACAGGACCACGTCCTCTGGACAGCAGGGCAGGCCCCAGCCAGCATCTCACTGGTGTCCTCTCCCTCAGACCCTGCTGTCCATGTCACACATCTTCATCTTTCCACCCACACGGTCAGTGTCCACTCCCCTCAGGTTGCTAGTGGGCCACAATAACCCCACACAGCTGACTCCCAGAACCGTCTGCAGCCAACCCAAGTGTCCCTGTTGACTCGAGCACTGTGCTCTTCCTGGAAGAAGTGAGCGCTAAGAAACCACTAATTCAAACTTTGCGATGTTGCTGCCAGATGTAGGTGCATTTAAATAGTAGTCACTTTTGGGCCAGCCCTGTGGCTCACTTGGGTGAGTGTGGTGCTGGGAGCTCAGCGGCACTGGGAGCGCTGCGGCCGCGGGTTCGGATCCTATATAGGACTGGCCAGTGGGCTTACTGGCTGAGCGCGGTGCGGGCGACACCAAGCCAAGGGTTACGATCCCCTTACCGGTCACAAAAAAATAAAATAAAATAAATAGTAATCACTTTTGCTACAGAATGCGTGTGACACTGGGGGCCCCGGTGGTGACGTGTGATGCTCTGGCGTGTAAATCACATGCCAGTGGCACTGGCCCTGCCTGGCGTGCCAAGGCCAGCACCGTGTCAGCACCCACTCACTGGACAGCACTGTCTGCTGCACAGTCCCTTTAGAGTCCAATAATCACTGCAGGCTGAAGGGGCACCACACTCCTTAAGCCTGATGTTCCTGTTGGCAAAGACCCCTGGGTCCTCCTCGTTAGTCCTCTGTATGAACAGTCACAGCGGCCTGCAAATGACTGTTGGAATCTACGAGGGCAGAGTATGTGCATGTCTGGAGGGAGCGCATGCGTGTGTGTGTGTAAGAGGGAGGGAGAATGCACACGTGTGCAGGGAGCTACATTCAGGGAACTCCGGACTTAACGCACGGGGCCTGGTGTGTGTGGACCAGGTGGCCAGGGGTCTGGGTGTGCGTGTACGTACAGAGTATGCGCGTCTGCGTGGGCACTTGCACAGCCTGCCAGAAGGCTGTTTAAATGGAAGGTGCCTCTCAGAACGTTGCCGGTGACATGCACTCAAGAGTGTGTTGGTTACTGTTGCATGGCAGGCAGCTGCTCCACGTGGACGGTGAACAACTTCTTCCCAGTCACGTTTAGGCGATGGCGCCAGGGACGCCGGCTCCTCTCCCGCTTTGGGGGAGAGGCACCTTGCCTTCCTGCCCTGAGCTCATCCCTTGACTTCTCTCCTTCGTCAGGTGATCAAGTGGGCCCCTTACCCATGGAAAGGGCAGCCAGACCGTGCCCAAACCCAGTCTGTGAGGCTGTGCCTCCGAGGAATGCCTGGTCTCATCCCAGGACATGATGGGCCTTGGCAGAGTCCTCCTCTGGAAGTCCCTGCCCATGTCACTGCCCATGGTTAGGGCAACCAACCCCCCACTGCCCAGCTTCCCCAGCCCATGGGCCCTTCCCAACCGGGCTGCTCCAACTCAGCCTGGTGTCCAGACTCACACCAGAAATCCCCCCACTGGGAGAAGGTAGCCCGTAGATGCTTGCAGTCCTATCTCGTCTCAGCTTTGGGAGTGGGAAGTAGCCATGGGCTTTCCCACTCTGATGTGGTGCCATCTACCCTGACGAATGCTTATGGTGCTGGGGGCTTCCTGGAGGGCTGGCAGCATCCCAGCACCCCTCGAGTGAACCATATGTACTCATGTTGTAATGGGAGCCCCCTCCAACAGGGCCAGGACTTAGAGAACCAGATGCCTCCCTCGGGAGAGCTCAGCCGAGGCACACCCAAAATGTGAGAGTAAGACACAGGGATTTTAACAACAACGCCTTTGAGTAACAGGTACGATCTGCATGACATACCAATAGTAGGACTGATGCGCACGTGGACAGCAGGTCGAAGCAGATGCAGCAGGCCCTGGGGATGAAGGGGGTCCACACTCGGCAAGAACATGAAGGGTCAGAGGTCGCTCATGCAGCCCGCAGCATTGACCTTCCTAACTCACCGACTCACTCTGCAGGGACCAGACTCAAGCCTGTGCAGTGACGTTGCACTCACTACAAAGCCAGCGGCAGCGAGAGCTACCAGATGCTGTGTAAGTGGGTCTTTCTTCTGTCTTTAAAGTGTTTTTACATTGCTCATCCTTTACTTCTATCAATCAAACATTTTGATGAATGATGCATGTATGTTCTAAGTTATATTACTCAATCTCGACCCAAATTAAAAAATAATCTCTAAACACTTACTTTGCTTGGGAAGACCCCGTGTGTTGATCACCTTTGAAGCAAAAACAGAGGAGGATGGCCAGACTTAGAAATTGTCTCAGTGAGCACATCAAGACGAGAATGCCCTGGAGATTTCCCAGCAACAGCACCTTCCATTTTTGTCCAGAAAATGTAAGGGCTTGAAATACATGAAAGTTACCAGCTTTATTTTATTTTTATTTATTTATTTATTTTTTTGTGTGTCCAGCAATGGACCGCAACCCTCAGTGTCGCGCCCGTACCGGACCGGGACCAGCAACGGGATCGCAACCCTCGGTGCCGCGCCCGCCCCTCGCTCAGCCAGTGAGCGGGAACCGGTCTGTATGTGGGATCCGAACCCTCGGAGGGAGCGCCGCCGCACTCCCAAGCGGCGCACTGTAGCAGTGCACCACCGGGCCGGCCCCATACCAGCTTTATTTTAAATCTGTTCTGCACGTTAGAAAAAAATGTTTAGGTATTATTTTCTTACCTCATTCTGGTTAACAAATAAATGCATAACAAAGTGAATGAATTTGGTATAAAGTAAAACCACTCTCTGCTGCATGTTTATAGCAAACTCCCCCAGGCCTGAGCTCACAGTCGCTGCCCACGGGTCTGAGCCTGCACACAGAAGACCCCGGCCCTGCACTGATGGAGTCAGGGAGACCGTGAAAGCAACGCTCAGGGAAAACGCCTCACAGTTACCACCAGGCTTTTGTTCTTGCCTTCTTTGGCCAAACACCATTCTTATGGGACCTGGTTCCCGACTCTTCTCAGCAAGAATATGGCTATCTCGCTTCTTCTTAATCCAGCCTCTGAGGGCCTGCTCTGCCAGCTGGCGAAGCAGGCCCCGGGCAGAACAAGGCTTGGTCACAGGCCTCATGGCCCAGTGGGAGGGCAGAGGAGGTCATAGCAGGCAGCAGGGCCCGCCAAGCCCCTTTCCAGTAGTGCTGAATAAGGCCACGCTGCTGCTACTCCTCAGACCCCACACGCCCTGAGACCATCCACTCCGGCTACCAGCTTCATCCACTATGATAGGAAGGGGACAGTGGGCAGGGAGCAAGCCAAGCTCATCAGAGGCGGCTCAGGCCTGTTCTGGGGTCCTGGCACTTGCTGTCCTCTGTCTCCCCGTCCTCCAGAGTCCAGGACAGGTGCCCTGTGCATGCCTTGGCCACCCCGAGCCCACCTCCACTCCTGCTGCCTTCCGCTGGCGTTTCCCTCCCCTGGAGACTAGGTTGCCAGGTATCTGGTTTTGAACCACAAAGCCCAATTTCAGCGTGATCTCTCTGGGATTCAAACGGAGAAAATAGCAATTATTTTCAAGTTAAGGTAACTTTTGTAATCACCAGGTTTTACAAACTTGTAAGCAATCAAGCTGCTATGCTGCACAGTATTCCCGTGCACAGGCCAGACACACCACACTCTGTTCAGACAGTCCCGTGGCTGAACATGTGGGTTGCCTCCAATTTTT
>NW_007759673.1:5717-6557 GCF_000696425.1 Galeopterus variegatus | reverse complement strand
TCTTTTTGCAGACGACATAATCTTATGTGTAGAAAATCCTAAAGACCACACACACACACACACACACACACACACGCAAAATGGGCAAAGGAGCTGAACAGGCATTTCCCAAAGGAAGATATACAGATGACCAACAGACACATAAAAAATGCTCAACATCACTAAGCATCAAGGAAATGCAAATCAAAACTACATTGAGATATCGTCTCACCCCAGTTAGACTGGCCATTATCAGAAAGAGAATAACAAATGCTGGTGAGGATGTCGAGAAAGGGGAACCCTCCTATGCTGTTGGTGGGACTGTAAATTATTGCAGCCATTATGAAAAACAGTATGGAGGTTCCACAAACAAATACAGATAGATCTACCGTACAATCCAGCTATCCCACTATGGGGTATATACCCAAAGGAATGGGAATCATCATGTAAAGGGATACCTGCACTCCCATATTTAATGCCTGTGGGTGGATGACTGGATAAGGAAAATGTGGTATATACACACAATGGAATACTACTCTGTCATAAAAAAAAAAAGAATGAAATACTGCCATTTGCAACAACGTGGATGAACTTGGAGAAAATTATAAAAAGGGAAATAAGCCAGACACAGAAAGAGACATACCACATGTCCCCGCTCATAAGTGGGAGCTAAAAGAATTAACAAATAAATAAAAAGAAAGAAAGAAAAGTACAACAATCACAATAATTCATTGAACCTTCAGAAGGAGAGAATAGAACTAAGACTACCACAGCTGGGAAAGGGGAGTAAGTTAGTAAGAAATTAGTAAAGAGTCACAAAAAATGATAACATTGTATAACGTTAACTGTACTAATTATCCT
>NW_007759673.1:0-239 GCF_000696425.1 Galeopterus variegatus | reverse complement strand
TATTTTCATGGACTCTTGCTATAGAATGAAATGATTTCTTTATCTACCATACATTACAAATAGCTTTCCTTTTGTGTGTGTGTGTGTGTGTGTGTGTTGTATGTTTCTGTGTGTACAGAATTTTGAAGTTTTTATGTAGTCAAATTAACAAGTCCCTCCTTTGTGTGTTTTGAATTTTCTTTTTTTTTTTTCATTAAATTTTTATTTTGTCAATATACAATGTATATGGTTATTATGGC
>NW_007759672.1:5060-6557 GCF_000696425.1 Galeopterus variegatus | reverse complement strand
GGAGAGAGACACCAGCTATTACTGGGGTTTTATAGATGAGATCCCCGCTGTTCTCCATGCATTCGTATGTCTGAGTTTCTGTCTCCCTGGTTATGCATTGCTGCCTAGCTGGAGTTATTCTGGGCATTTCTTCAAGTGTCACTGGTAACTTAGAACTCACCAGTGACAAGCTGGCAAATTCACTTACAGAATGCAGCTCCTGAAAACTACTAATGATGCCACGAGGAGACAGGAGACAAGAACCAGCAGCATTTGGTCTTCAGTTTAAGGCATAAATATCTGAAAATGAGAAATTCCTCAGAGCCAGCCTCCCAGACAGAACATTGAGTGCTCGGTTACATAAAGAGCCACAGAAGCCAGAGGTCAGGGAGGAGCAGTGGCAAGGTCTGGTAGTGGGACCTGAGCCCGGACTTGGGGGTGGCTCCTGACAGAGGTCACCCCCAGTGAGAGCATGTGTGCGGAGGGGTGTCATTGAGAATATTGCCTGGATCACTGTGGAGTGGTGAACCTCTAGCTTCCCTCCATCTATCAATCCATCCACTCTATTGAAATAAGAGCACAGCGCCAGGCATGGATGCAGCAGGATTGCCCAATGGGAAGGTAGGTGGTGCTTTATGATGTTGCAGACTCATCTGAAAGAGAAAGTTGCAGAAGACAGAATGAGAAGTCTCATCTTTCCCCTCTGAAGAGAACCAGGAGGGCTCTACATCCTGAAGTCTGTCCCTGGGGAGAGATGAGAGGCTCTTATTTCCTACAGTCTAAACTCTGGGCATAAAGAGCTGGCTTGTCTTAGATGGGCAGGGGATCTGGGATGGGAAGGAAGAGGCTCAACCCACCGGGAGACCCCAGTTTCTCAGACACAGGAAACAAGGGTATGGTGGGATACGTGGTGGTGTACTGGTAAAAGTCAACAACCTGTTCTCAGAGCAGTGAGGGTGGGTCCTGATGAATGGTGGTTACCAAGCTCTGTGGCTGATTTCAAGCTATCAATTTGATGTCACCGAGTGGGAAGTTGGGAAGAGGTGCAAACAGTCTTGGTACGAGCTGGTTCCAGCACACCACTGACATGGAAACATGCACTTATTTCCATGCGGTACCTCAGGAGGTGGCAGGAGCTTACATGTGGAGGCATTCAGTGTCAGGGCCTTAAACTCAAGATCTAAGACGTGTGAGCTGCTGCAAAAGATCTCAGAGCCTGGCTTGGCATAAAGAGAGAGGAGGCATCCTTCCTCAGAACGAACCATTTGGATGTGAGCATGAGGCTCCAGCCGTGACCATATGGGACTGAAGAACACAAGATTTGCTGGAGTTTCTGGACTGTGTAAACTATCCTTGCCCACCCTAAGGAGGGGGTGCTCCAGGCAATGACTCAACCATGGTGACTGGAAGCTCACAGCCAGATTTAATTTGATTTACAAAAATAAAACACTGTGATGGCTTTTGCATGTGACCGTTGGGATGCAAATTCATACCTGCTACAAAGAAAGGGCTGGGATC
>NW_007759672.1:0-600 GCF_000696425.1 Galeopterus variegatus | reverse complement strand
AAAAAAAAAAAAAAACAGAAATTTTTAAATGTGTTAAACAACAAAGTTTAACACACTGGACAGCAGCAATATAATTTCTCTGTCTGTAATCCATAATAAAAAATGTTATAGACTTAAATTTATAAAATAAAATTTTAATCTTTCTTTTTTTTAAAGCCAAGGCCTTTAAGGCACAAACAATAGATTACAAAACATTTATGATAGGTCAGAGACATTTTTTTCTAGTACATACATGTTTTTAACTTTTTATTTTGAAATAATTATAGACTCACAGGAAGTTGCAAAAAGAGTATAGAGAGATCTGTATACCCTGCACCCAGGTCCCCCCAGTGGTTACATCTTACATGACTACAGTACAATATCACAACCAGGAAATTGACATTGGTGCAATGTGTGCATAGAGTTCTATGCCATTTTATAATATATGTAGATTCATGTGGTCACCACCTTAATGAGGATACGAAATTATTTCATCACTACAAAGATCTCTGTCCTGCTACCCCCCAATTCCTACACCCAGTGACTGCTAATCTGTTTTTCATCTCTACAGTTTTGTCATTTTTAGAGTGTTATATAAATGGAATCATATAGTACTTGACC
>NW_007759671.1:5666-6557 GCF_000696425.1 Galeopterus variegatus | reverse complement strand
CAAAGCAATCCTGAGCAAAAAAAACTAAATCCAGAAGCATTATACTACCTGACTTCAAATTATCCTACAAAGTTATAGAAGGCATAAAAACAGACACATGGACCAATGGAACAGAATAGAGAACCTGGAAGTCAACTCACATACTTACAGTCAACTGATCTTTGACAATAGCACCAAGAACATACATTGGGGAAAGGACTGTTTCTTCAATAAGGGTTTCTGGGAAAACTTAATATCCATGTGGAGAATAATGAAAATAGACTTGCACCTGTCACCATATACCAAAATCAGCTCAAAATAGATTGAATACTTAAATATAAGACTTGAAAACTATAAAACTCCTGGAAGAAAACATAGAGGAAACACTTCAGGATTTATGAATAGGACTCCAAAAGCACAAGAAACAAAGAGAAAATGAACAAATGGAATGATATCAAACTAAAAAGCTTCTGCACAGCAAAAGAAACAACTAACAGAGTTAAAAGGCAGCCTACAGAATGGGATAAAATATTTGCAAACTATGCATTTGACAAGGGATTAATATCCAGAATATACGAGGAACTCAAACCACTAAACAGTGCAAAAATGAGTAACCTGATTAAAAAATGGGCAAATGAGCTCAATAGACATCTCTCAAAGGAAGACATACAGATGAACAACAGACACATGAAAAAAATGCTCAACATCATTCAGCATCACGGAAATTCAAATCAAAACCACATTGAGATATCATCTCACCCCAGTTAGACTAGTTATTATCAAAAAGACAGAGAATAGCAAATACTGGCAAGGATGTGGAGGAAAGGGAACCCTCCTACACTGTCGGTAGGACTGTAAATTTTCAGCTATTATGAAGTGGCATGGAGTTTCCTCAAACAACTACAGATAATA
>NW_007759671.1:0-841 GCF_000696425.1 Galeopterus variegatus | reverse complement strand
AAAAAAAAAAACCATCCACCTATCAGAGAAAAATTTCTGATATTAACCAGTAAAGGTCTATCACCACCAAAACACACGTGTAAAACCTAGAAGAACTGGAAGCACCACAGGCTCCCTATTCTGGGTGGGGGGAGGGCTGAGGGTCTCAGCCGTGCCTCCCTGACATCCATATCCAGCCAAGTGATGACCAAATGGCAACTAGAAGCCCCCTGGGCTCCTGAGCCAGGGTAGGGTGGGCTGAGGGCCTCAGCCACACACCCCTGACATTGCCTCCAACCCAGTGATGACCACTGAGCTGCCACTGAAGCACCCAAGACTCCTAGGGTCAGGGGGGTGCCAAGGGCCTCAGCCATACCCCCCAGAGTCTGCATCCAGCACAGCCATGACAGAGCCACCACCATGGGCCTTGACCATGACCCCCCTCCCTCCTTCCTCATTCCTCACCAGTCCCCCACCTCCTTCCCCTCTCCTTCTCCCCCCAACTGCTCCAAAACATCTTAGAATGTGACAATAATAATAATAATAAATAAATAAATTTTAAGAAAAAACAAGATGGTACAATTTTTTTTTAAAAAGAGCATTTTTCCTCTCATAGCTTTTTACATTCATAAACTAATTATTATGAACTAAATTTTGTCCCTACAAAATTTATATGTTGAATCCCTAATCCCCAGTGAGATTGTATTTGGAGATTGGGACTTTGGGACATATTTAGGGTTAGATAAGGTCATGGAATGGGACCCTCATAATGAGGTTAGTAATTTTATAAGAAGCCATGTGAGACACAGCAAGAAGGCAACCATTTGCAAGCGAGGAAGCAAGCCCTCACCAGAAATCAAAT
>NW_007759670.1:5090-6558 GCF_000696425.1 Galeopterus variegatus | reverse complement strand
AAGAGATAAAATATCGATACCCATAACAACTTGGTTGAATTTCAAAATCTTACGCTAAGTGAAAGAAACCAGTCTTGAAAACTTACATGTTGTATGATTCCATGTACAAAAGATTCTGGAAAAGGCAATATTACAGTGATAGGGAAAAATCAGTGATTGCCAGAGAGGAGGAGTTGGTGTGAGCACATAGGGATAGTATAAGAGTCTTTTGGGCTGTTGAAAGTATTCTGCATCTTGACTGTACTGATAATACATGAATCTATATATGTATTAAAATACATAGAAGTGTACATAAAAAGTCAATTTCATTGTATGATAAAAAGTTAGATTTTCTCCTATGTTATCTTTTGGAGTTTAATACTTTTGTGTTTAATATTTAGGTCTGTGATCCATTGTCTATTTATTTTATATTAATTGACAAATAAAAATTGTGTATATCATGTACAATACAACATTTTGAAATATGCATGTATTGTCAAATGGCATACATATCATTTTTTTCTATATGTTGAGAATACTTAAAATCTACTGTCTTAGTAATTTTCAAAATACATATAAATACACTGTTGCTGACTATAGTCAATTTTGACTTAATTTCTGTGAGGGATGTGAGGTCTGTGGCTAGAATCTAGATGACCTTTGGTTTAGTGATGATTTTTTAGATGCAACGCCAAAGGCATGATATATGAAAGAAAGAATTGATAAGCTTGTCTTCCTTATAATAAAAAAAATTCTTCTCTGTGAAAGATGCTGTCAAGAGAATGAAAAGACAAGTCACATATTAGGAGAAAATATTTGCAACAAACATATCTGCAAAAGGACTATTATCCAAAATATAAAAAGAACTCTTAAAACTCAACAATAAGAAAACAAACGACCCAATTAAAAAATGGGCTGAAGACCTTAATAGACACCTCACCAAAGAGACTATACAGATGACAAATAAGTTACGAGAAGATGCTCTACGTGATATGTCATCAGGGAAATGTAAATTAAAATGACAGTGAGATACCACCTCAGACCTATTAGAATGACCAAAATTCAGAACACTGTCAACACTAAATGCTGACAAAAATATGGAGCAACAGGAACTCTCATTCCTTGCTCATGGGAATTCAAAATGGTGCAGCCACTTTGGAATACAGTTTGGCAGTTTCTTACAAAACTAAACATACTCTTACCATATGATCCAGCAACCCTCTCCTTGGCATTTACCCAAAGGAGCTGAAAACTTATGTCCACACAAAAACCTGCATACAATGTTTATAGCAGCTTTGTTCATAATTTATAAAACCTAGAAGCAACAAAGATGTCCTTCGGTAGGTGAATGAATAAACTGGTACATTCAGACAGTGGAATATTATTCAGTGCTAAAAAGAAATGAGTTATCAAGTCATGAAAAGACACGGAGCAAACTTAAATGCATATTACTAAGTGAAAGAAGGTCTGAAAAGGCTACATACTGTAA
>NW_007759670.1:2816-3523 GCF_000696425.1 Galeopterus variegatus | reverse complement strand
AAGTTCTGAAGGTCATGGTTGCTTTCCAATGCTAAGACCTCAAAGAGCTTGGGAACTTTTTAAAAAAGTCATCTTTTATAACTTGTTCCTGGCAGGTTGGTTGAAGAATTTTAAAATGCCAATAAAATTACTTTTTGTTATAAAAGAAATCAGCAGTGCATCTGTTCTCATCGGTTGATTATCATAAGATGCTATGTGAATATCACATGGATGCCCTAAATCCACTGAGCATTGGCTGGGTTGCCTCCCCATGCTGTGACTGCCATCTCACTATCTCTGTAGTCTCCCCAGATCTTGCCAGTATTTGCCTGCAAGCTGCCAGTTTTGAATGGGGCCAGAGCAAGAAAAGCCTCAAAGCAGGTCCAGGCTGTAGTGCAAGCTGCCCTGCCACTTGGGTCTTTATGTCTCAGCACACCCAAATATATTGGAAAGGTCTGTGACAAACAGAGATGCTGTATGGAATCTCTGGCAATCACTAATAAAATCTCTAATGTTATGGAATAAGCTGTGTCTTCTTCTGCAGACAATATACTCTCCATTTGCAAGCAGCTGAACATTTGGAGCATCTGAAAGACTGAACACATGATTATTGGGTACAAAATTACTATTTGAGTCAAGCTAATCACCATGAAATGTGTCGTTTACTTATTCAGTGAAACTTACAATTTGACATGTACTATAGCATTCCACTGTAAAATAGAAATACC